>NW_025533761.1:342500-451289 GCF_020615455.1 Coregonus clupeaformis | reverse complement strand
GTATGAGAAGAATGTATGAGATCAAATTGGCACGCAAGCTATTATCATCATCAGCCAGTGAACCCCTTCCTCCTTCCCAAGCACTCAGTGTTGTTTCAACTTAGTTGCACACCCAGTGCTGTGATAGCACTGTGTGAAAGGGTAAGTCAGCCCAAAAGGTTAATACAAATGTGGAAAATTAAGCAGCCAACAAAACCAGTCACTTTTCCCGCAGTCTGTTTTATTTCCCTCAGCAGCAGTGTACATTTCAATTGAGACAGTAGGAAAACTTCAGACAGACAGAGGTCAACATAGAACAGTCTCCTGAAAAGACACTCCCATCATTGCATTGAGCAAAATTCGTAACAATTCATTTTACATCTGAGTGTTCTCATACTGATTATCAGACGTATTAGAAATGTAAGACATATGAATAGAACCAAAGGGAGAGTGTGTTTGAGAGTGAGTGTGTTCAGAACATTGGAACAGATCACTGTCAGTAGAAGGTCAAAAAATGACGTTTAAAAATTCTAAAGCAAATGGACCGATGGAAGGCATAATGTGCATGCCTGTGCCATTTAGAGGTTTTCATAATCTAAGTTGACAACTTTAGTAATTCATCAAAATAATTAACAGTCAAATGATCTGAAATGCTTGTAATGTATATTGCATACCAGTACTAATTTATCCAAATGACCAAGAATTATTGGCAGATTTCAAATCAGGATGAAGAGCATCAGTTACCAATTTCAATTATCATACCTGCTAGCCAAGTTCTCTTTGAATAAATAGGCCACCATTGATACTCAAAATCATCTATTTGCTGTATGTTGCCGTGGAGTGCTTTCAAATTCAACCACTTGGTCTTCATAAGAGTTGAAAGAGAGTGCTATCAACTTAAAACTCATAAGGCTTGGAATTAATCACATTAAACAACCTTAAAATAGAAGACAAACAAGGACGTTTTGACTTGGAAAACAATCCTTCACTAGAAATGAAATACACTTTCATGACATCCAGGCAAAATAAATACTGTTGCCTGTTGACATACTGGCGGCCCACCACTTCAGGAGGAGTCATACTGATATTGTGGTTTACCATCACAACACTTTATATTAAGTTGCCCTTATACCATGTAGTTACTCAAACTACTTTGGTAACTAGCTCTACTGCAGACAAGGAACACACAACAATGCTTGAATTGCACTAAAAGGATAAGTGACAAATTATGTTTTACATTAATTTCCAATCTAGTTACATGAAATAAGACTGAGAAAATAATATTTGGTGTAACTACATGGCATTGCTGTGACTTAATGTAAAGTGTGAGCCTAGCGTTTTCTTCTTACATTCTGTCAGCGTGTTTCCCCAGTTTAAGAAGTGAATCCCATGGCTTGGTTTTAATTCACCTGAAAATGTGAAGACTCATTTAAAAGAGCTCCTCATTCTAAGAGTGCAATGAACTCATTTGGGCCAACACTGGTCCTTCACAACTGATCACCAAAGGTACAAAAAAGGCAACCGATCTTCTGTCACAGCGTAGGTCAGTCTTCGAGAAGTGACCTCGTGTTTCACAAGGTTCAATCTACTTCCCCCCTCACTTCTCCTGAGATCCATCTCTTTGGCTTTTAAATAGTCCTTATGGTAGAATTAAAACTAGTAGGCAAGTTCCAATTCTATGGTATTTACAGTTCTGCAGCTACAGTTAGTTGTACTGCTCTGCAACTGAAAACAACTAAAGTTCTGTGTCACTATTCTCATTTAATCTCAAGGTTTAGTCAGAGAGGGTTGCATGCAAGGTCCTCTCCCTCAATGACACCATTGTGATGGAGATCAAAAGAATCATTGTGGTGAATGAAAGTGTTGATATGCTTCTTTATTCCAGAAAGAGAGCAATAG
The DNA here is from genome assembly GCF_020615455.1 of Coregonus clupeaformis. Lineage (NCBI taxonomy): Eukaryota > Metazoa > Chordata > Actinopteri > Salmoniformes > Salmonidae > Coregonus > Coregonus clupeaformis. The sequence continues at coordinate 449,411 of NW_025533761.1, read as the reverse complement.
GTGGTCAGGACTTGTTTCCTGAGGCCTGCATTAGCCAAGCCACTTAAAATAAAATACTGCAAAAGTGGTGGCCACAGTCAGATTGGGAGGATGACTTGGGCTTCAACCTATAAGTAGAAGAGTAATAAGCTGTTCTGAAGCATCACAGGGCACATTTAAATGTGCAAGTGCCATAAAACCAATACTGGGCCTTTAATCTCTATTGAGCTTATCCTCTGTGTAGACATCCATTTTTGTAATTGTCAGTTAATGTCAAAAGCCACACAGTTTTCATGTAGTGTTACTTCTTTGATGGATACTTAACTACATCCATCCAGTTTCTTAATGGCCAACGGATCTACCCGACTGAACATTCCAGACCTTCTCCGCTTTGCTCGGAGCCCCAGTCTGTCTCAACACGGCAGGCAACCAACCAAGGCACCTGTCAGTCTCTCAGGAGGAAGACAATAGGAAATACTTTGGGGGGCAGGGAGAGTGAAATGCAGCATTCGTTTGGAGACATCTGGGTTCTGAGCCGTCCTATAAGGGTCTCCATAATAAAACACTTGGCTGAATCAGTGCAATTCGTGCTGTCAGGTCCGGTTTAAGAGAATCTCAGAATCCTATTGGTTTTGTGGATCTTTGTCGGTTAAACCGGAAGTGTCGAGTTGGGTTTTCTGGGTTGTGACGTCCTTACGGGAGGTAAAGGGGCACGTCTATGTGAGATAGAGAGGGATATAGAAAGATGGAAAAGAAGGTCACCTCCAGCTTTTTCTACAATACTACACAACGCCAATTGTATATGTCTATCTGCTCATTCATCTGACATCTATACATTCATCAATTTAGCCGAACAATAGTCACTGAAGTACCTGGAAGGGACGGCTGCAACAGAAGGGCCAACAGGTGGAACTGAAATTATACTCGCTCCATGTTGCAGGGGGGAACAAGATGCAGCGTACCCAGGGTGGGTGGGATGTGACGGGGGTTCCGAAGGCAAGGGCTTCCTGGGGGCTGGTGTTTTTTTGGGTGGTCCAGTGGCCTGAAGAAAATACAACAGAAACATATAATAGAATCCAGGTGTGACACAGGATGAATTTAGTTGATTATAGCCGTCTCATCACATAGAGTTTAGGTAACAGAGACAAGACAATTGAAGATTGAGGGCTCTAGACCAGGGATGGGCAACTCCAGTCCTCGGGGGCATGATTGGTGTCACTTTTGCCCCAGCCCCAGCTAACACACATCACTGCAATAATCAAGTAATGATCTTCAGTTTAAAAGGCAATAAGTTTAAATCAGCTGTGTTTGCTAGAGATGGGAAAAAAATGTGACCACTCTGATCCCGAGGACTGGAGTTGCCCATCCCTGCTCTAGACCAAATGTAGATTTAATTGATTCACTTTTGGTTTAATTAACTGTTCCGCCAATAGTACTATAAATAATGTATGCGACGCTCTGACATTGACGTGTTGAATGTTGCCTGCTTGTACATGGACGATGCAAAGTACACTCACCGGCCAATTTATTAGGAACACCCATCTAGTACCGGGTCGGACCCCCCTTTGCCACCAGAACAGCCTGAATCCTTTGGGGCATTCCACAAGGTGTCAGAAACGTTCCACAGAGACGTTGGTCCATGTTGACGCGATGGCATCATGCAGTTGCTGCAGATTGGACGACGGTATATTCATGTTGCGAACAGCCCATTCATTCTTGACCCAAAGATGCTCTATTGGGTTGAGGTCTGGGGACTGCGCAGGCCACTCCAGGCAATGTTTTTCTACTCCTCAATTGTCCAGTGTTGGTGATCGCCTGCCCACTGGAGACGCTTCTTCTTGTTTTTAGCTGATAGGAGTGGAACCTGGTGTGGTCGTCTGCTGCAATAGCCCATCTGTGACAAGGATCGACAAGTTGTGCGTTTCGAGATGCCATTCTACACACCATTGTTGTACTGCTCTTTTTTTTGTCTGTTTGTGGCCCGCCCGTTAGCTTGCACAATTCTTGCCACTCTCCTTTGACCTCTCTCATCAACAAGCTGTTTTCGCCCACAGGACTGCTGCTGACTGGATGTTTTTTGTTGGTCGCACCATGCTCGGTAAACCCTTGACACTGTTGTATGTGAAAAGCCCTTGAAGGCATCCATTTATGAGATACAGGATCCGTGCGCCTGGCACCGACGATCATACCGCGCTCAAAGTTGCTTAGGTCACTCGTTTTGTCCATTCTAACGTTCAATCGAACAGTAACTGGATGCCTGCTTTATATAGCAAGCCACGGCCACATGACTCACTGTCTGTAGGAGCGATCCATTTTCGTGAACGGAGTGGTGTACCTAATAAACTGGCCGGTGAGTGTATTTACACGGCACCAATATATTAAGCATGGTTTATTATGCAAATGCAGTATCACACTTTAATACAATGCAATTTCTACTTTAACTTTAAAATGCTAATTTCACCAAAATATTTGTTTTTCAAATAGTTACCAACATTGCCATTAGCTATTGCCATAGATTAGCTGTGCATTATTTTTTAACCAACTTTTTTAGAGACACTTCCACTGGAGTGAATATTAAATACACTTCCACTGGAGTGAATATTAAGTACTTTTTATCAAAAGTCTGCATTTGCATAGAACTGTAAATTCAGCAATACAATACTGCACTAAAGCTTGATTAGTCTGATTAGATTCATTTTCTCAAATCATTCAATCCATCGAATCAACCAACCAACTATATAGACCCATCAATTAACCACACAATCCCACCAATCAACCATTCAATCCCGCCACAATCAATTAACCAACCAACCACACACATCACATTAATCAACCAATCAGACCCACAGCCAATGCCCACATGCTACTCTGGTACCTGGCTGCCTGTTAGCACAGGGTCAGGGGGTAGAGGCTTGGTGGGAGGAGCCGGCCGACTCAACGATGGCTAGAATAACGGACGGAAAACAGAACAGGAGGAATAGATGGAGAGAATGAGAGAGTGAGGGGTGGAAAAGACCAACCAATGGAAAGGGACTATTCAGGTATTCCAATAGAGTACTGAATTAGACTCCACAGAGAAGTGTCACAATACTCCAAAAATTTTACATTTTTATGATGAAAACAACAAAACGTCAGATGAATTCTCATGCAATGACACATCAAAGACACAAATAATAATTTCTATTAGCAAACCACAGAGACGAGACAGCTACCTCTATTCATTCGCCATCATGCTCAGTTCCACGCAGGAAACAAATGCACTCTAAAGTAAAGGAATAGTATCCATTACGCTACTATTGACAAGACAGATTCCAATCATGGAAGTAGATGAGAGGGAAAGATGATCGACACCAGTGCTCCTCAAAGCCATTCAGATGAGATCAATTTACCCACACTTAACAAACCTTAAAAATCTGAAACTTGACCAATGACCATAAGATATTTTTTGAGGAACAGTGGTAGGGAATATATACAGAGTGTACAAAACATTAGGAACACTTGCTCTTTCCATGACAGACTGACCATGTGAATCAAGGTGAAAACTATGATCCCTTATTGACGTCACCTGTTAAATCCACTTCAAATCAGTGTAGATGAAGCGGAGGAGCCAGGTTAAAGGAGGATTTTTAAGCCTTGAGCAATTGAAACATGAATTGTGTGTGTGCCATTCAGAGGGTGAATGGGCAAGACAAAACATTTGAACAGGGTATAATAGTAGGTGCCAGGAGCAGCGGTTCGAGTCTGCTGGGTTTTTTACGCTCAACCGTTTCCAGAGTGTATCAAGAATGGTCCAACACCCAAAGGACATCCAGCCAACTTGACACAACTATAGGAAGCATTGGAGTCAACATGGGTCAGCATCCCTGTGGAACGCTTTCGACACCTTGTAGAGTCCATGCCCTGACGATTCAAGGCTGTTCCGAGGGCAAAAGGGGGTGCAACCCAATATTAGGAAGTTGTTCCTAATGTTTTGTACACTCAGTGTACATTGATTCTAGAGCTTCAGCTAATTAACTATGTAGTTCTAGATTTTAATGTTATGTAATAATAATCATCACAGATGATTCAAGTAAAGTATTACAATTTATGAAAGTGATTGGAAATAAAGAGAAACAACTCTGGTGTGTGGAGCTGTGGACTTTGTCAACTAGTTAAATCATTGTGTCTCAGCACATAGACTACTCTTCCAGATCTAAGCTGGGGATAGAGTTTGCTCATGTGGAGGGTTATTTCGCTAAGTGACAGATTTACACGTCTAAACAGGAGAGTTAATCTTGTCCAAATGAAACCCTTGTTAAGCATTAGACACTGTGGCTACTGTTGGCGTTAAAAGGAGGAACATGCTCCCCCCATGCCAGGAAGTAATGTTTTTTTGTTTTTTTTAAAATTAATCTAAGTAATGCTGTGGTTGGTTTTCAACATACATTTTTAAGTCACCCTGTACATGCAGGTTTCCGTTCAGACTGACATGTCATATCCTCATAGAATCATTTAGAAAAATGTTTTATTTTACTTTTTCTCCCCAATTTTGTGATATCCAATTGGTAGTTACAGTCTTGTCCCATCGCTGCAACTCCCGAACGGACTCGGGAGAGGCGAAGGTCGAGAACCATGCATCCTCCGAAACACTACCCTGCCAAGCCGCACTGCTTCTTGACACACTGCTTGCTTAACCCGGAAGCCGGCCACACCAATGTGTCGGAGGAAATACCGTACAACTGGCGACCGAAGTCACAAGGAGTCGCTAGAGCGCGATGGGACAAGGACATCCCGGCCGGCCAAACCCTCCCCTAACGACGCTGGGCCAATTGTGCGCCGCTTAATGGGTCTCCCAGGCGCAGCCGGCTGCAACACAGCCTGAGATCGAACCCGGGTCTGTAGTGACGCCTCAAGCACTGCTAATGCCCCTAACCTCGTCATTAATGGCAGCCTCTGACTGTACCTGGTTGTTAGGGGGGCTGGGGTCGAGGGGCAGGGGCTTGGTGGGGGCTGGCCGTTTCTTGGCCAACTGAAGTAGCACAAAAAAATTAAAAAACATCTGTGATACATTTAGGACCATTTAACCAAGATCCTCAATGACGGTCTGATGTTCAATATTTAGGATGGAATCACTCATAATAAAACGTAATACAGATCTAATAATGATAAATGGAACAAACACGACTTCACTATTATACTGCAACTACACATACATAAAGACACAGAATGTTAGTTCTAGAAAACATAAGGATGCTTATAGATAAATAATAATTAGTAAGTTAGAGATTATCTCATTGCATTGAACACACAAGCATTTTTTAAGCTACCCATCACCTCACAGGCCTAGACCAGGTTACCTGGGCTTGTTTTAAGACAGGGTCAGGGGGGAGTGGCTTAGTAGGCGGAGCAGGTCTGTCCTGAACCTGATAGGAGAAAACAGGAGGCAAAGGGTTTTGACAGCCAATGGAAACATGCATTGGAGGGTAAGTTAGTTATTAGAATTAAGCAGAACATATGCAACTCTCAGATTGAGAAAATATGAATTGGTTACTTGAGAACATACACTGAACAAAAATATAAACGCAACACATAAAGTGTGGGTCCCATGTTCCATGAGCCAAAATAAAAGATCCCAGAAATGTTCCATCCGCACTAAAAGATTATTTCTCTAAAATGTTGTGCACACATTTGTTTACATCCCTGTTAATGAGCATTTCTCCTTTGCCAAGATAAACCATCCAGCTGACAAGTGTGGCATATCAAGAAGCTGATTAAACAGCATTATCATTAAACAGGTGCACCTTGTGCTGGGGACAATAAAAGGCCACTACAATGTGCAGTTTTGTCACACAACACAATGCCACAGATCTCTCATGTTGAGGGAGCATACAATTGACATGCTGACTGCAGGAATGTCCACCAGAGCTGTTGCAAGAGAATGTAATGTTAATTTCTCACAACCGCAGACCACGTGTAACCACACCAGCCCAGGGCCTCCACATCCGGCTTCTTCACCTGCGGGATTGTCTGAGACCAGCCACCCAGACAGCTGATGAAAATGTGGGTTTGCACAACTGAATAATTTCTGCACAAACTATCAGGGAAGCTCACTGCAGTTTGGCATCGTAACAGACTTCAGTAGGCAAATGCTCACCTTTGATGGCCAACGGCACACTGGAGAAGTGTGCTCTTCACAGATTAATTCCGGTTTGAACTGTACCGGGCAGATGGCAGACAGCATGTATGGTGTCGTGTGGGCGAGTGGTTTGCTGAAGTCAAAGTTGTGAACAGAGTGCCCCACGGTGGTGGTGGGGTTATGGTATGGGCAGGCATAAGCTACGGATAACGAACACAATTGCATTTTATTGATGGCTATTTGAATGCACAGAGATACCGTGACGAGAACCTGAGGCCCATTCTCATGCCATTCATCCGCCGCCATCACCTCATGTTTCAGCATGATAATGCAAAGCCCCATGTCGCAAGGATCTGTACACAATTCCTGGAAGCTAACAATGTCCCAGTTCTTCCATGGCCTGCATACTCACCAGACATGTCACCCATTGAGCATGTTTGGGAAGCTCTTGATCGACAGTGTGTTCCAGTTCACGCCAATATCCAGCAACATCGCACAGCCATTGAAGAGGAGTGGAACAAGAGGCCACAATCAACAGCCTGATCAACTGTATGCGAAGGAGATGTGACGCATGAGGCAAATGGTGGTCACACCAGATACTGACTGGTTTTCTGATCCACGCCCCTACCTTTTATTTTTTAAGGTATCTGTGCCCAACAAATGCATATCTGTATTCCCAGTCATATGAAATCCATAGATTAGGGCCTAATTAATTAATTTAAATTGACTGATTTCCTTATATAAACTGTAACTCAGTAAAATCTTTAAAATTTTTGCATGTTGCGTTTATATTTTTGTTCAGTGTAGTTACTGTTAATGTGTTTGATGCTTTTCCCCTATTCTTTATGCTCCCCTTCTTCAGGCCAATCTGAAGCCTCGTCCTCCTCTACAAATTCAAAAACAGAGTCTTGAACAAGATAGACCTGTCTAGAACATGCAACATTCAGTAATAGCTCCCCACATGAAAAAATACTATAGTATACAGTGCCTTCGGAAAGTATTCAGACCCATTGACTTTTTCCACATTGTTACGTTACAGCCTTATTCTAAAATTGATCAACAAAAATAGAATCCTCAGCAATTTACACACAATACCCCATAATGACAAAGCAAAAACAGGTTTTTAGAAATGTTTGCAAATTGATTAAAAATACTAAACAGAAATGCCTTATTTCCATAAGTATTCAGACCCTTTGTTATGAGACTCGAAATTGTTTCCATGGATCATAATTTAGATATTTCTACAACTTGATTGGAGTCCACCTGGGGTAAATTCAATTGATTGGACATGATTTGGAAAGGCACACACTTGTCTATATAAAGGTCCCACAGTTGACAGTGCATGTCAGAGCAAAAACCAAGCCATGAGGTCGAAGGAATTGTCCGTGAGCTCCGAGACAGGATTGTGTCGAGGCACAGATCTGAGGAAGGGTACCAAAACATTTCTGCATCATTGAAGGATCTTTCTTAAATTGAAGAAGTTTGGAACCACCAAGACTCTTCCTAGAGCTGGCCGCCCAGCCAAACTGAGCAATCGGGGGAGAACGGCTTTGGTCAGGGAGGTGACAAGATTCTCTGGACTGATGAAACCAAGATTGAACTATTTGGCCTGAATGCCAAGCGTCACGTCTGGAGGAAACCTAGCACAATCCCTACGGTGAAGCATGGTGGTGGCAGCATCATGCTGTGGGGATGTTTTTCAGCGGCAGGGACTGGGAGACTAGTCAGGATTGAGGCAAAGATGAACGGAGCAAAGTAAAGAGAGATCCTTGATGAAAACCTGATCCAGAGCGCTCAGGATCTCAGACTGCTGTGAAGGTACACCTTCCAACAGGACAACGACCTTAAGCACACAGCCAAGACAACACAGGAGTGGCTTCGGGACAAGTCTCAATTTCCCTGAGTGGCCCAGCCACTGGAGAGACCTGAAAATAGCTGCGCAGCAACGCTCCCCATCCAACCTGACAAAGCTTGTGAGGATCTGCAGAGAAGAATGGGAGAAACTCCCAAAGAAGACTCGAGGCTGTAAACGCTGCCAAAGGTGCTTCAACAAAGTACTGAGTAAAGGGTCTGAATACTAATGTAAATATGATATTCCAGTTAATTTGATAAATTAGCAAAAATGTCTAAAAACCTGTTTTTGCTTTGTCATTATGGGGTATTGTGTGTAGATTGATGAGGGGGGAAAAAAACAATTTAATCAATTTTAGAATAAGGCTGTAACCTAACAAAATGTGGAAAAAGTCAAGGGGTCTGAATACTTTCCGAAGGCACTGTAAATACTGTAGTATTACTATATTTATATACTATAGTATTCACTGTAGTGTTTTTGTTGACGACTGTAGTATTTACAATTTACTATAGAATAAATGCAGTAGTATTACTATAGTTAAAACACGATACTATAGGCATCGGTGGTATCCAGATTGTCATCCTGACCTTGTGCCATCCCGGGATATTCTGTAATACCGTCACTGAACACAAGGGGTGCTATTTTCAAACCACATTGAGCCTCTGTAATCCAAAGGTTAGCTATGCTGATTTTGCAAGAAGCTAACCACTTAGCTAGATCACTAGCCAGAAAATTCTACCCGCTGGCTTAAAGCTGCACTAGGGTCAGACAGCATTCCTGTGTATATTAAAGACACCACGGAGTACGCGCGAGATATGGCTCAGAAAACGTACTTCATTCCAGGGATGAGAAATGCGTTGTACTCCGAATTATCCTATTATCTCAACTGTTACACCGTGAAGATAATGGAACAATTTGGAGTACAACACAATTCTCATCCCTGGATTGAGGTACGTTTTAATCTACACAGGAATTCTGTCTGACCCCATTGCAACTGTAAGCAAGCAGGTCAGATCTGCTGGCTACTAGATAACTAGCAACTAAATTAGCAAACCAAATGCACAACTACAGAGTATTGAGCACATTTAGACAGTTAACTTAATAGTTATAAGATATCTAGCTGTCAAACATTTAGTTATGAATTCCATGCTGTAACTAGATCACCTGGCGTGTGCTGCGCAACAGTGAGTGACTCACAAGGCTCTGGTGTCTCTTCATTGTGTGCTTGTAAACAAACACCATGTGATTGGGGACTACCGGTAAGCTTCATAATGAAAAAGAATGTGACAGATGAAATGAAGAACGCAATCTTCTTTATCTCCTAACGTATTGCACAAGTTGACTGCAGGTACCTTACTTAAAAAGTAACTACAAGTATTCAAATGTATAACACAATTCAAAGAAATAGTTTAAATGATATTGACAGTATTGAAAAACCATCCCATGGCTATTTCCAAATACCCCAGTATACGATATACTGTATTTACTATAGTGTTTTTGTTTTATTATCTTTGACATAGAATTGGCAGCTTTCTCCTTGAGGAAACCTACTAGACAAATACTAAAACATTTCCATAACCTGTAGGTAGGACTGGAGTCTGAACGGATAGTTTAGAGCTTCTGCTCTTTTCTACAACCTGTAGGGAACCGAATGTACAGTCTATACTTGGCATGTAGGTTTTTCAATCATGGGTGGCACATATTGGGATATGGGGATGGGAATGGGTGGGGTATATGCAAATTAAATACTGTAGTATTACTATAGTTAATCTGTAGTGTTTTTTATGGATAATACTATAGTATTCTACAGTATACTACGAGATTCTATAGTAACTACTACACATGACCAAGGTATACAGTGGGGAAAAGTTTTAGTCAGCCACCAATTGTGCAAGTTCTCCCACTTAAAAAGATGAGAGGCCTGTAATTTTCATCATAGGTACACGTCAACTATGACAGACAAAATGAGAAAATAAAATCCAGAAAATGACATTGTAGGATTTTAATGAATTTATTTTGCAAATTATGGTGGAAAATAAGTATTTGGTCAATAACAAAAGTTTCTCAATACTTTGTTATATACCCTTTGTTGGCAATGACACAGGTCAACGTTTTCTGTAAGTCTTCACAAGGTTTTCACACACTGTTGCTGGTATTTTGGCCCATTCCTCCATGCAGATCTCCTCTAGAGCAGTGATGTTTTGGGGCTGTCGCTGGGCAACACGGACTTTCAACTCCCTCCAAAGATTTTCTATGGGGTTGAGATCTGGAGACTGGCTAGGCCACTCCAAGACCTTGAAATGCTTCTTGCGAAGCCACTCCTTCGTTGCCCGGGCGGTGTGTTTGGGATCATTGTCATGCTGAAAGACCCAGCCACGTTTCATCTTCAATGCCCTTGCTGATGGAAGGAGGTTTTCACTCTAAATCTCACGATACATGGCCCCATTCATTCTTTCCTTTACACGGATCAGTCGTCCTGGTCCCTTTGCAGAAAAAACAGCCCCAAAGCATGATGTTTCCACCCCCATGCTTCACAGTAAGTATGGTGTTCTTTGGATGCAACTCAGCATTCTTTGTCCTCCAAACACGACGAGTTGAGTTTTACCAAAAAAGTTATATTTTGGTTTCATCTGACCATATGACATTCTTCCAATCCTCTTCTGGATCATCCAAACTGCACTCTAGCAAACTTCAGACGGGCCTGGACATGTACTGGCTTAAGCAGGGGGACACGTCTGGCACTGCAGGATTTGAGTCCCACTGGCGGCGTATTGTGTTACTGATGGTAGGCTTTGTTACTTTGGTCCCAGCTCTCTGCAGGTCATTCACTAGGTCCCCCGTGTGGTTCTGGGATTTTTTGCTCACCGTTCTTGTGATCATTTTGATCCCACGGGGTGAGATCTTGCATGGAGCCCCAGATCGAGGGAGATTATCAGTGGTCTTGTATGTCTTCCATTTCCTAATAATTGCTCCCACAGTTGATTTCTTCAAACCAAGCTGCTTACCTATTGCAGATTCAGTCTTCCCAGCCTGGTGCAGGTCTACAATTTTGTTTCTGGTGTCCTTTGACAGCTCTTTGGTCTTGCCCATAGTGGAGTTTGGAGTGTGACTGTTTGAGGTTGTGGACAGGTGTCTTTTATACTGATAACAAGTTCAAACAGGTGCCATTAATACAGGTAACGTAGTGGAGGACAGAGGAGCCTCTTAAAGAAGAAGTTACAGGTCTGTGAGAGCCAGAAATCTTGCTTGTTTGTAGGTGACCAAATACTTATTTTCCACCATAATTTGCAAATAAATTCATTAAAAATCCTACAATGTGATTTTCTGGAGAAAAAAAATCTCAATTTGTCTGTCATAGTTGACGTGTACCTATGATGAAAATTACAGGCCTCTCTCATCTTTTTAAGTGGGAGAACTTGCACAATTGGTGGCTGACTAAATACTTTTTTCCCCACTGTACTACAGTGTGTAGTATAGTATTCAACAGTAGGGATTCATATTTTCCAGACAAGTTTCAATACCGGGAATAATTCGTATTTATAACCGAAAGTCCCAGGAAATAGTGCAAAAATCGGTAGTGTCCATATAAAGAGATTAAAACCAAGATATGGTCACTATGCCAGGGTTCTCCCCAAATAAGAGAGTAAAGATTTCAGAGCAAATTAAACTGATTTTAAGTAATGATAGAGTAACTGTCTTTGATCAACAATTACATTGTTGTGAGTTGCGAAACAGACCGTTCATACATTTTCAGCCTTATGTTCCTCAATTAAGCAGTAGGCCATCTAGACACAGAGCACACCCCGAGTATAGCGTTGTTGAATCATACAAACTTTGTAACGGCAGTCAAACAAAAGTCAAATGATTAAAGTTGCTAAACTTGCTAGATAACCTTCAACGAATTACAGAATATTTCCTATATTTGGCAAAAATCAAGTTGATGATTATACGGATAGCAGATCAGCTCATGAATAACAGGTAGATGAAGAGTGGAAATAGTTTAAATATCAAAGTATCTTAACGAGAAACAACTCTGTTTTCAAAGTATCCATACAGTGCCTTGCGAAAGTATTCACCCCCCTTGGCATTTTTCCTATTTTGTTGCCTTACAACCTGGAATTAAAATGGATTTTTTGGGGGGGTTTGTATCATTTGATTTACACAACATGCCTACCACTTTGAAGATGCAAAATATTTTTTTATTGTGAAACAAACAAGTAATAATAAAAAAAGCATAACTATTCACCCCCCCAAAGTCAATACTTTGTAGAGCCACCTTTTGCAGCAATTACAGCTGCAAGTCTCTTGGGGTATGTCTCTATAAGCTTGGCACATCTAGCCACTGGCATTTTTGCCCATTCTTCAAGGCAAAACTGCTCCAGCTCCTTCAAGTTGGATGAGTTCCGCTGGTTTAATTTTTTTTGCAAATTTTAAATTGTAGATATTACGTTTAGAAATTATCCTTCTGGCCAAAAGCACAAGGCATTCTACCCCCTTTAAACAATACCTAAACTCTTGTATGTGACAAATAAAATTTGATTTGATTTGATGTACAGCAATCTTTAAGTCATACCACAGAATCTCAATTGGATTGAGGTCTGGGCTTTGACTAGGCCATTCCAAGACATTTAAATGTTTCCCCTTAAAGCACTTGAGTGTTGCTTTAGCAGTATGCTTAGGGTCATTGTCCTGCTGGAAGGTGAACCTCCATCCCAGTCTCAAATCTCTGGAAGACTGAAACAGGTTTCCCTCAAGAATTTCCCTGTATTTAGCGCCATCCATCATTCCTTCAATTCTGACCAGTTAACCAGTCCCTGCTGATGAAAAACGGATGGTGCTCTCGGGGTGATGAGAGGTGTTGGGTTTGCGCCAGACATAGCATTTTCCTTGATGGCCAAAAATCTCAATTTTAGTCTCATTTGACCAGAGTACCTTCTTCCATATGTTTGGGGAGTCTCCCACATGCCTTTTGGCGAACACCAAACGTGTTTGCTTATTTATTTCTTTAAGCAATGGCTTTTTTTCTGGCCACTCTTCCGTAAAGCCCAGCTCTGTGTACGGCTTAAAGTGGTCCTATGGACAGATACTCCAATCTCCGCTGTGGAGCTTTGCAGCTCCTTCAGGGTAATCTTTGGTCTCTTTGTCCCCATTAATGCCCTCCTTGCCTGGTCCGTGACTTTTGGTGGGCGGCCCTCTCTTGGCAGGTTTGTTGTGGTGCCATATTCTTTCAATTTTTTAATAATGGATTTAACGGTGCTCCGTGGAATGTTCAACATTTTGGATATTTATTTATAACCCAACCCTGATCTGTACTTCTCCACAACTTTGTCCCTGACCTGTTTGGAGAGCTCCTTGGTCTTCATGGTGACGCTTGCTTGGTGGTGCCCCTTGCTTAGTGATATTGCAGACTCTGGGGCCTTTCAGAACAGGTGTATATATACACACACTGAGATCATGTGACAGATCATGTGACACTTAAATAAAGTCCACCTTTGTGCAATCTAACTAATTATGTGACTTCTGAAGGTAATTGGTTGCACCAGATCTTATTTAGGGGCTTCATAAAGGGGTGAATACATACGATGCACCACTTCTCCGTTATTTATTTTTTAGAATCTTTTGAAACAAGTTATCTTTTTCATTTCACTTCACCAATTTGGACTATTTTGTGTATGTCCATTACATGAAATCCAAATAAAAATCAAATTTAAATTACAGGTTGTAATGCAACAAAATAGGAAAAACACCAAGGGGGATGAAAACTTTTGCAAGGCACTGTATCTACTCTCATATTGTTTGTTGAGCACACATTCTCTACCAAAGCTCTCATATCGGCAGCAAGTCTGAGACAGTGCAGAGAAGCAGGGGAAATGTTATAGCGGTATTTTGACATGCACAGGCGTGCTTTGATAATGGCAACCTACGGATTACAGAATAAAGTTATGAATTTTCATGCAAGACAGGAGTCAGGATTTAGGACAGGAGAATATATAATTTTCCCTCATGCCTACCCACAGACTTCATGACTGTGACAGAGATGACATTGTAATAAATTGTGCATAGGCCTATCAAATTTGTGACTGTCTGAGTCACAATGACAGCTCAAAGAGGCACACATTATTTTATAGGCTATACTGTAGGGGTTTCCTGTAGGGTTCATTAACTGCATTCAGGTCGCGTGTGCAGTCCAGCAGTGGCAATTATGCGTGTGCTTTGAATTTATGGCGACTTTGTGTGAAGTAAATATGCTAAAGGCTACCATGCGACAACCTATTTGGATAATGTGCTATTAAATATGTTGCTAATCTGATGCTGCACATGTTGTGTATTTTGTGGAATTGCATTAGTGCCGACAATTTTTGTAAATTTCCAGGTCGTCATTAAATTTTTTCGGGAAATGTGTGTTCCTGGGACAGTCAAGGGATCCCGGTTACCCATGTTAATCCCTATTCTACAGTTTACTAAAGTTTACTACAGAATTCTATAGTAAACGGTAGTATTTTTTCATGTGGGTCAACGCAGAGCGATTGAGGTCTGCTAAATGGCTAATATTAGTCAGTGTTATCTATTCCATGTACCTATAACAAGGGGCACATAGGAACAGTGTAGGTGGAAAAACTATTTGAGTGACAGCCAGGGAAGGCCAGGGTGGGTCATCGTGGTACCTTGTTAGAAGGTGGAGACGGGGTCATTTGGATGTCACTCTGGCGGCTCCAGTGGTACCTCAGAGGTTGGACCTGTTCCCCGTTACGAGCATCCACTCGCTCTGTGGCCGGGGTCCTGGAAGACAGCACACACACATTAACATAAAGTTCATACCACAATTTCAATAATGGAGGTGCTGAAACATTACAAATAGTTAGCTGGGCACTGTCATAAGAGTTAAGAATATGACGTTTCTCTATAACATTGGTCCAGCCCTCAAAGAATGGGTGTATGATTACAATACACTGGTTAATATACATTTTATTACAACCTAGGGGAATAATCAGTTTTGGTTCTGAAGAGCCAGAGGTCATTGTAGTGGTTCAATTTAAGTAAAAATGAGGTTGACAGAAGTAACGCTCAAAATAAGCTTATAGAACTGAAACTCTCCAGAATGGTAAGTATTTCTACACGGGAAACCGGCTCTAAAGGAGTCCTATATAAAACATTCAAGAAATGGGGAACTAAACTGGGGTGAGTTTCCCTTTAATTCGTCGTTATATCCTTCTTAAAGTGCATCGTTAGTATCTGAGCTGTTTCCTCAAAAAACATACAGTACCAGTCAAAAGTTTGGACACACGTACTCATTCAAGTGTGCAAAGCTGTCATCAAGGCAAAGGGTGGCTACTTTGAAGAATCTCAAATATAAAATATATTTTGATTTGTTTAAGACTTTTTTGGTTACTACAGTCGTGGTCAAAAGTTTTGAGAATGACACAAGTATTGGTCTTCACAAAGTTCACTGCTTCAGTGTTATGAGATATTTTTGTCAGATGTTACTATGGTATACTGAAGTATAATTACAAGCATTCCATAAGTGTCAAAGGCTTTTATTGACAATTACATTAAGTTTATGCAAAGAGTCAATATTTGCAGTGTTGACCCTTCTTTTTCAAGACCTCTGCAATCCGCCCTGGCATGCTGTCAATTAACTTCTGGGCCACATCCTGACTGATGGCAGCTCATTCTGGCATAATCAATGCTTGTCAGAATTTGTGGGGTTTTGTTTGTCCACCCGCCTCTTGAGGATCAACCACAAGTTCTCAGTGGGATTAAGGTCTGGGGAGTTTCCTGGGCATGGACCCAAAATGTAGATGTTTTGTTCCCCGAGCCACTTAGTTATCACTTTTGCCTTATGGCAAAGTGCTCCATCATGCTGGAAAAGGCATTGGTCGTCACCAAACTGTTCTTGGATGGTTGGGAGAAGTTGCTCTCGAAGGATGTGTTGGTACCATTCTTTATTCATGGCTGTGTTCTTAGGCAAAATTGTGAGTGAGCCCACTCCCTTGGCTGAGAAGCAACCCCACACATGAAAGGTCTCAGGATGCTTTACTGTTGGCATGACATAGGACTGATGGTAGCGCTCACCTTGTCTTCTCCGTACAAGGTGTTTTCCTGATGCCCCAAACAATCGGAAAGGGAATTCATCAGAGAAAATGACTTTACCCCAGTCCTCAGCAGTCCAATCCCTGTAACTTTGCAGAATATCAGTCGGTCCCTGATGTTTTTCCTGGAGAGAAGTGGCTTCTTTGCTGCCCTTCTTGACACCAGGCCATCCTCCAAAAGTCTTCACCTCACTGTGCGTGCATATGCACTCACACCTGCCTGCTGCCATTCCTGAGCAAGCTCTGCACTGGTGGTGCCCCGATCCTGCAGCTGAGTCAACTTTAGGAGACGGTCCTGGCGCTTGCTAGACTTTCTTGGGCGCCCTGACGCCCTCTTCACAACAATTGAACCCCTCTCCTTGAAGTTCTTGATGATCCGATAAATGGTTGATTTAGGTGCAATCTTTCTAGCAGCAATATCCTTGCCTGTGAAGCCCTTTTTCGTGCAAAGCAATGATGACAGCACGTGTTTCCTTGCAGGTACCCATTGTTAACAGAGGAAGAACAATGATTTCAAGCACCACCCTCCTTTTAAAGCTTCCAGTCTGTTATTCTAACTCAATCAGCATGACAGAGTGATCTCCAGCCTTGTCCTCGTCAACACTCTCACCTGTGTTAACGAAAGAATCACTGACATGATGGCAGCTGGTCCTTTTGTGGCAGGGCTGAAATGCAGTGGAAATGTTTTTGGGGGATTAAGTTCATTTTCATGGCAAAGAGGGACTTTGCAATTAATTGCAATTCATCTGATCACTCTTCATGACATTCTGGACTATATGCAAATTGCCATCATCAAAAGTGAGGCAGCAGACTTTGTGAAAATTAGTATTTGTGTCATTCTCAAAACTTTTGACCACGACTGTACATGATTCCATATGTGTTATTTCATAGTTTTGATGTCTTCACTAATATTCTACAATGTAGAGAATAGTAAAAATAAAGAAAAACCCTGGAATGAGTAGGTGTGTCCAAACCTGATCAATCAAATATAGTCACTCTCTCTTTAGATTATAGTGAGTAATTTTTATATGGACCAAAGTTCACAGATATTTTTGCAAACTGCAAACTAGAGAGTCTCTTGGATGTTATATGGAACACTAAGTATTAACGTTGCACTTCAGTAACGATTTGTTGTAAAGACACAGCCCAGAACTGAGCAGCTGGAAACTAATTCCATGGCTTTATTGTACCCTTAACATTTAGTACCTTTTATCCTGTTCTGCGGCAAACACCAAGCCCCAATTCTCACTATGGGCCACACTGACCCCATTGAATCATGGGTAGGGAAAAACACAGTTAACTCTAACCTCCATTGAGTGATAAAGTGCAAGATAAACCTTGTGCATGTCCAATTCCAACTTGCACATACTGGCTATAGCCCCTTTCATTCCATTATAGCTATTTTTAAAAAACACTATGGCCAAAATTCTGTCCATACAGATACCGGTTTTCTGCACTACGCAAACATAATACATACTATATAAATATTGCAACTAATATGTGAACACATAGTTGGTGTCCCCTGGGTCAGGGCTCTCACCGGCTCTGTTGCCGTCCGGTGCCCTTGTGGAAGGGGCTGGCAGTGCCCAGGCAGGGCAGGTTGCGGTGACAGCGGGGGAAACGCAGGGCGAGGAAGAGGAGAACCACCGGCAGGACGAAGAGGAAGATGACCAGCAAGGCCACACGTGCCGGGTCAGAACCTGGAGATACAGAAAACATTGTGGTCATGGTTATCATGGCAGACATAGAATTACAGCTGGGTGCATGTTACTTATTTCATCCTAGTTTTATTGATACGGTGTCCCAATTTCTCAAGGATTTGATTAAGATGAGGAGTGTATATCTATGAGTGCAGTCAAGTTGTGTGTTAACAGAGGAAGGGTGAGGGAGGGTGAGGTACCTCTAGGTGCTCTAGCTGGGCCGCTGTCCACACTACCTCCATGGCCCGTGTACCTACAGTCTGGAGGAGCCCAACCCACGTCACAGTGGCAGTTCTTATTGCTGTTGCACACCTGGCAATGTCAGAGAGAGGATATTGAGCCATATTATTCATTTAACATCAACAACAGTATGAGCCAGTCCATTGTGAGCAATACAATGTAACTCCTATAAGGGTAGACTGGCAGCTGGCTTGCTCACCCCGTGGCCGTTGCATTTGCTCTGACATTCGTCGACGCCGAACAAAGACACATCCTGACAACGCTGGTTCCAACATGCCTGAAACACGACCACAACATGGTCAGTAATACCAATCATCATTTTAGATATTTATGTAAGCTCAGATAACAGAGAAAATATCTCCTATTTCCCTATTCCAAAGGGTAAAATTACCCGTTCCACAAAAACAAAAGTATTCTGCATTGTACTTCTATAGCTGAGGAGATGCCTACCTTGCCAAGACCACACGCGGTGCCCTGTGCCACCATGGCAGGGTCGGAGACGTCGTCGCCAAGGTGGAAGTAGGTTCCCCGGCAGACAAAGTCGCTGTAGTTAAATTTGACTTTGGTGGTCAGGATCTCAGCACTGGTGCCTAGCAACGGACGGTCGTTGCCTCCCTGGCACTGGAGCCTCCCACAATGCACATCTCTGAAAAGTCAGACACAGTCAGAGCAACAGTCAGACATATGGAATTGTTCATTAGGCACCAAATGGAAGAAAAAGGACTGAAACAGGGCGGGACTACATGAACTTGTCCAATAAAATATGCTTATTTTGTTATCTGTTGCAAAACGTTTCGCTACGATGTGCCCTAATGAACGTGGTACCTACTTGCTAGGGCACGGGATGTAGGTTCCGTTGGCCATCTGGCCACAGTTGCCGTATTTGTTGCCCTGTTTGTTGACGGAGGAAAAGCAGACCGGCGGAGCCCTGGTGGAATCTGAAAAGAAAAGGGAGTTTAAACAACCATAAATGTCTCAAAGATTCTACAGTAAAAGTAACACAGCCTCCTGAGTTTATGAGCCATTCTCAATTCTCCAACTCTGCAACATATGGCATATGAAGATTTGATATGATGTAATAACTCGCCAAAACAGTTTCTTCAATCAAACACTAGTGGTGACATGATATATAGGAATCCTTTGTCTAGGGAAGTATTCTCTGTTGCTTTTTCAAAAAGTTCCAGTTCCGCTGACCAGACAGTCCAGAACTCTGGGGTTCGGATCTCTTGAGGTTCTACAGTACTTGATCAATGAAACAAGTCAAAATAACTAGCCACTAGCTCCCAACAGTGGTATCAATCCCAATTGTTATTGGGTCCAGACAATATGACAAACAGTGTAACTCACTAGGTCCCCACAACATCTGGCACTGTGTGTTGAGGCTGGCGCAGACGCCGCTGTAGCAGTAGGAGGAGCCTTCCTCGCAGGGCTCGCCGTTCTGCAGGAACACGTTGGGGGGGCAGTAGGGAGAGGTACCAGTGCAGTGTTCTGGGAGGTCACACTCCCCCAGGGGCTGTCGACACACCCATCCACCTGTACGCAGCTGGTCAAAGAGAGAAAATAGACAGTAGATTAGTGAAGAGGTTTATGCTTTGGACCTTTGTTTAGCTTCTTGCGATAGATCATGTAATAGTTTAGTTTATTAGGATCACCATTAACTATTGCACATGCAGCAGCTACTCTTCCTGGGGTCCACATAAAACGTCCAAATGCTTGACAAAATATAGAACAGTAATAGACAAGAACAACATAAGATATTGATTTTAATTTTAATTTAATGTAGAGTTATAACATATAATTAGCTATAATAAATATGAGACTAACGAACTGAGCTGATTTAAATGTAGGTGTTCAGTAGAGTGTTCAGTGATGGGGTTGAATGAGTGACTGAGTGAGTGTGTGTGTGTCAGTAAGGGTCCAGTGAAGGAGACAGAGGAAGAGGCTTGCCCACCTTGCAGTTGTCACAACAGGTGCCATCGGAGGAACACTGGGCCCCAGGAACCAGTTTACAGGTGGTGGCGTTGCAGCAGGGATCGTTACACTCCTGGACATGCAGAGCGACAGAGACACTTGTATACATAATTCATTGTGATACAATGAATCCTAAACCCTAAAATTAGGAGTCTTCAACCTTTTCTTTCCCAGGGACCCCCTCCCAGGCAAACTGGCGACCCAGGGACCCCCATCATACGTTAGTATGATGAGGGTCCCCTGCCCTAAATCATAAAGTCTGTTCATTGAATTATCATCTATGGTGGCAGGTTGGCATTCATTGGGATGAATCTTGTCCTGGAGGCAGCTCTGCAGGGTGGTCAGTAGCTGGCAGTCACATTCATAAAATCAGATTTTAAACCTAACCCAAATCTTGCTAACCTTATGCCTAACCATATATTAAGACCAAAAAGCACTTTATTTTTTTCATAAATGTTGTATGATATAGCCAATTTTGACTTAACGGCTGGCCCATCTAGAGGAACCCGCTCAGTGCTGCCTCCAGGACAAGATTCATACCAATAAACTTCAACCTGCATCTATGGTGAGCCATGCTGTCCTCCCTAAGAGGATCCAATTTACTGTCCTACGTACATCCAGCAGGCCGCAGTCACACTCCTCTCCCTTCTCCACGTAGAGGTTTCCACAGCGTGGCCCCCCCAGCAGTTTCTCAGGCTGGGGCACGTTGAAGAGGCACATCCCCC
This sequence comes from Coregonus clupeaformis, assembly GCF_020615455.1. NCBI lineage: Eukaryota > Metazoa > Chordata > Actinopteri > Salmoniformes > Salmonidae > Coregonus > Coregonus clupeaformis. The sequence continues at coordinate 428,739 of NW_025533761.1, read as the reverse complement.
CACCATGGAGTAGGCTGAGGGACAGGTCTCTGGCACTGCAGCTGCTGAACAGCTGGCCTGGCATGAACCTGGGACAGAGGGGCAAAGAGAACAAGACATTTAGTGGACGCTCTTATTCAGAGCTTTTTACAAGTGCATTCAAATGAAGTGCCTAAAAACTAACATAATACAAGGCAGGTGAGGATCACAGCTGTACAGAACTGATCCTTTCTGTATTGTATCAATGACTTTGCATGGCCTGGTGCATTTATAATGCATGTCAAACCTAGCCCACCATAGCCCCCTAGCCCCTCACCCAGTAGATGGCTCCATGATGCAGCCTCCCATGCGTGGTTCGTTCTGACACTGGCAGCGCCGGTCGGCTGTGTCGTGACTCATGCCCAGATTGTGCCCGAGCTCATGGGCAATGGTGGACGCCACCCCCAGCACACTGACCAGGTGATCCTGCCCACAGAGAGGGAGAGGGAGAGAGAGAGAGAGAGAGAGAGACACACACACACACAGAGTCAATTACCACAGACTCATACTGTCATTGTGAGGCAGTTACCCCTGTACTCCACTGATAAACCTAACTGAAGCTAACTAACTCACCACATTGACCCCTCCTGACCGGTCCTTGGAGCACATGGAAGACTGAGATGCCATTCCCACTGTCGTTCCGTCAAATGAGTCCCCCCTGGAAGAGATCACAAACACATTCAGTTATAGTTAGTCTATTTTCACAAAGAGGCCAAACTATTGGTATATACATGTATTTGGGATGAATCTGCTTCCATAACGTACAGGTGTGAGAAAGGCACCGATTAACTTCAACCAAGTCCATTTGACTACTCACATGACCAGCTGAGCATTGTCGTGGCGCAGGCGGGGCAGCAGCTCTCTGGTGCGCCACTCCAGGAAGCGGTTGAGGGTGTCTGTGGGACTCTTGTCAACCTGGATCTTATCCTGGTCACTCCAGATCTCCAGCCCAGTCAGAGCCACGCGCACACTCAGCGGCCGGTAGAACTAGAGAGGGGTAGATGAGGACCACCATGACAAACCAATGAAAATCTAATACAAATATACAGCCAGTTTATTAGGTACACCCATCTAGTACCGGGTCGGATCCCCCTTTGCCTCAAGAACAGCATTAATTATTTGGGGCATGGAAACGTTGCTCAATTGGTATCAATGGACCTAATGTGTGCTAGGAAAACGTTCCCCACACCATTACACCACCAGCCTGTCCCGTTGACACTAGGCAGGATGGGGCCATGGACTCATGCTGCCTACGCCAAATCCTGACTCTGCCATCAGTATGACGCAACAGGAACCGGGATTCCTTGGACCAGGCAATGTTTTTCCACTCCTCAATTGTCCAGTGTTGGTGAATGCGTGCCCACTGGAGCCACTTCTTCTTGTTTTTAGCTGATAGGAGTAGAACCCGGTGTGGTCGAACAGTAACTGAATGCCTCAATGCCTGTCTGTCTGCTTTATATAGCAAGCCACAGCCACGTGACTCACTGTCTGTAGGAGCGAACCATTTTTGTGAACGGGGTGCTGTACCTCAAACTGGGTGTATATGGTAAATACTTAAAGACACCCTCCAGCGATTTGTTTGACTTTTACTGTTGAAAAGCGATATCCCAAGTATAAATACAGTAAAGTACACACACTAAAGGGTGAAAACATGTGTTTTTAGCTAAATAATGTTTTTTAGACACCTGCAAACTTCAAGGAGTAGGGCATTCAAGGAGTTGGTCTGTTGGGAATCCGTGATATCGTCGGCCTCCCGCTTGCTTGAGGAACAATAGAGGAGCAATAGACAAAAGGAGGGGAAAGCCCCCCCCACTTGTGTCATGTCATGACTTACCTGGACCACTTATTGAGATGTGGCTTTTGTTAAGTAAATCAGGTGTTAAATGAGGTGAAAAGGAGACTGGAGTGCCACTTTAATGTTAGGTTACATACCCAATCTACTTGGTTGGCCACATCCAGCATTCGATAGATGATAGTCTTGTTGATTTTCTGGTAGTTAAGGTACTGTAAAAATAACAGTTATTGGTTAAGACAACAGAGACCGAACATGATGGGATTGGTCTAAATGTACTGGTGTCTCTTCAAAGTGCAGCTATGTCAGTGCCTTGCTTACACTATGGGTCATTGTCGTACATTAGCCTTATTGTACATTACCTCTTTGTGATCAGCTACAAGCACAAGCTCTATGTACTTGGTCTCTGAGAGAATGTCCCTCTTACTCTGCAAAAAAAAGCAAAGTGAAAACAAAATACATTAGGGCCAATGTACAGTATGTTGTCGACAGTTCAGGGAAGTCAGTATGGTATTTCCAGCAGTGGCAAAAACCATCAGTAGTTCCAATCCCAGGATAAACAAACATTTGATTGTGCTTCAAGCCCCTCTCACCCTGTGTGGGACTTGTGGTGGGACGTGGATGGGGGGTACAGGCGTATGGGACACCCCACAGCCCCCAACACTAGCCCTCTCCAGAGGTCTGGTGGAGTAGAGCAGGTGCATCCCCTCCTCCTCCTCCCCTCCACTCTCCTCTGCCCCCTCCTCGTCCTTGTGGTCTTCGTCGGGCTGCAACTCAAAGCTCAGGGTGGAGTTGATGGCCACCACGCCCCTGAGGGAGAGGGGAATAAACAGGGACTCACTCAACAGGGACACAAAATGGCATCCAAGTTCCAAGTAAATACAGTTACTTCAGGTGAGGACATTGTGCAAGGCTCTGCTAGCAATCAGATTACCTTCGCTACATAAACATGACCCTAAACCAAGTATATGGCCACACGGTCTGCCCACGCGAGTAAAGAGCTCTTGAATCCAACTCTAAATAAAGGTCAAGAGGATTTTCCATGGATTTCCACCAAGTTTATTTGGATATCCCTAAAGTATCCAAGCCAGCCGAAGGACCCCAGATTATAACACTGGTCCTTTCTCAAATCAGGGGATTAGTATGCTTTAGGAGGTCAAAGATCTTTCTGATTAATCTGGATTGGATTAAAGCCACCTCACGGTCGATCACTCCGCCCTACTCACATAACCATGACGCTCACGTAACCATGACGTTGCCCGTACGGCAGGAAAAGGTGAAGTGCCCTTTGTAAAGACTTCCCATTTATAATAATAGGTTTCCCATATAGTGCACCACAAAGGGTTTAACTGAGGGGGGCGATTAAGTGGGATAAGGCTGACCCCTGTTTAGATCAGTTTACTGTTTTAAATGCATTAACCGTTACATAACAGAGAATGAAATGCATATGCGTAAGGTCATAGTCAAGTTGATATTATTACCTGAGTCCAGAGCAGGTACTGAGAGCCACCCTGGACTGTGGGAAGCCCCTCACTGAGCCGTGGTAGTAGCAGTGAGTCTAGGAGACAACATAATACATCATATAATGACATTATTATCCAAGCTCATATTAACTAACTTGCCGATTTCATAACTATCCCTAGAATAATCCTACCTATAACAACCAGAACATTTGACAACACATTTGTGGTATAGTAACTAAAATGCAGTGATGGTAAATGTAGATCCAATACTTACCACTGTGCTCTCCTCTAAAGAAACCCCAGTGCCATTTGGGAGGTAGTAGAAGACATTGGGGGGCTTGGGCAGCAGATCACTGCAGGGAGAGGACGGGATTACTGTACATTCATTCAGACTACTTCCTCTGAAGATTTTTCTGAAGTTTGAACGTTTTATTGCTGATGATAAACCCCTTTCTGAAACTATGAAGTCTTAACTCAACGATGGCAAAGGTTGGGGCATTCCTGCATCACAACTCCCCATTCAGATAGCTAAAGCCTAAGATTAAAATATATGATATTTCAAAATGTATTCTATTTTGTTAGGTGAGCTTACTGGTTTTTCTCCAGGTCCAAAATATAGATGCTGCCTCCAAATTGAAGACCACACTGTAGCTTGTCTGGGTGACCGTTCTGGGAATGGGAAAGAAACATACACATGATAATGAATGTGTACTGTGATTTTTATCCTCATAAGTCAGTGGATAATTTAACTGTATTACTAAAACCTGGTTGGACACTGTTGTGCTAAAAGGGAGCAATGACCCTGTGTGGCCAAATTAACCATAATTATGTTCATGCTTTTTCTTGACTCATTGTCCAACTAACAATTTTCCAGCAATTACTTTGTTAGCTGTTGTTGTTATTGTAATTGCTCAATGTTGCAACATGGTGTATTCATGATTAGCGCGTGATGAGTGCCTTAATGAGCGAATGCAGCCAAGAGCAGCTTGAAGTGGCAAACGGGGCAAAGGGACAATCTTCTTAGTGAAACAGCAGTAATATACAGGACCACCATGTGGTCTTTCTTATTAACCTGGGGAAGGTTAAAGGATTGAGGCTTAGGAAGTCCTGCATAGTTCATAAAGAACATGTTATGTACACAATGACCTCTCTCCTTTAGAGGCTGATGGACAACATTTCAGATGTAGTAGACGGCTATGGAGCTCTCATCCTTTCTCCTCACTAAAGTTCCATTATTACGCAACGCTCAAATTGGTTAACACTATATACTATTAATCCCTTCAGCCAATCAATACTCATCCCATCAAACCACTCAGCAGACATGAAATAAGATTAAAGTTATAAAGCCTCCCCTTAGCAATACCTGTCAACGCTTACACCTGCATGCTCTCTAAAATAAACCCAAAGTCTCTAAATGCGGGCAGCACCCAGTCCTTGATTGGCACTGACACCTAAGCACAATACTAGAGCCCAAATGAGCTGAATCAGTGTACAGACTGTCAGCCAGGATTACCCCTCATAGGCACCAAGGACCAGGCTATAAATGGACTTCCTTTGCCTGCTGCACATTTCTCTCACCAAATGCCAAGGCGGCTGTGGGTAAATTGCGTCCTCTCCCTCTTTTCATGTCAGTTTCCCCTACGCTTCCATCTCATTACACAGTCATTCCCCCCAGCGGGAAGGGAACTAACCTGGCTCCCCTCAACACCCTCTCTCTTCCTGCCATTCTGTCGCTTTCTAGCCCGTTTAGCGGCTCCACCTTTGAAGACAGCGAGTAAGTGAAACCCTTCCTGTTGGAGCTTCCCTCCTTCCCCACCGCAGAGTGCTACTTCCTCGCTTTCTCCTCTCCAGCTAACTGACAGGAATTGGCAGAGGATCAGGCTTGGAAATGGGACTAAGACTAGGAGCACAGGCAGTAAGGTAATAGGGTGGTGACAGTATGCCAGAGAGGTCTGTTCAGTTCCAAGTAGCAGTTAGTGACTATGAGGAACCCGAGAGACTACCTCTTCTGTTGACCGGTAAAATCATGCTGGATAATGTCACTGCCGGGTACCCAAGTCCAACAACAACTGACACCCAATTCACTCTGAAGTTTTCTACTGTCCACAGTCCCAGAAATACTTTAACAACATCATGGTTCATTTGACACACACAACTGTGTCCCTGTACCATAGGCTCTAAGAGGCTATTAGTAATAACATAACTATTCACACTGGAATCCAGCATTCTCCATTCATTGGATATGTAAACAATTTAACTGGTTCCATATCCAAGAATATCATAATCCAAGAAGAATCCCAGAAGTATAAGCTGATAATTGAGGGGGATTTCCAATACATTTGAATGAAAACTCGGTCTATTTCTAGTTTCTATAGTCTTTATTATAATCAGAGGGCTTTGGTGAGGTAATTCACCAAAGTATGTAAGGAGAGTGTGACTGAGTTACATTGGGTGGGTCTGTGTTTTTGTACTGAGAGTCCAATGGGTGACCAACAAAGACTCCAGGCACATTGGGTGGAGATCTGGCGCCACACGACAAGGCAAAAAAACAAGCAATCTACAGTCATGTCAGTTATGTGACCAAAGAGAAGAAAAAAGGGAGAGAAAGAGATGCACACATTCTCTCAAACATCTGCAGCTTTTGGCCAGCTGCCTTGGATTGTGGTTTTGGGGTGAGAGGTCAGAGTAGAAACAGAGCTCCTTCCAGAGCTACATCTGTTCAGGGCTCTAGTACAGGATCACACCCAAATATCTGGAGCTCAGCCAAGAAACACCCACCCTCTCCAAGCTTTGTTTGTCATTCTTCTTTGAGCTTCATTACAATTTCTCTTCCATTTCTCTCCTCATCTCTACCTTATCTCTTCTCTCCCCCCTCTTCCTCTTTCTGAACCCTTAACTCACACTCGCAACTGGTCTCTCGTTTCACGCTCACTGGCTTCTTACACCTCTCTCTGTCACTCTTTATCCTATCGACAACCATGTCCACTCCATCTCTGCTGCCATTACCTCTCCTTCCCCCACTCTCTACCTTCCTCCTCTTATTTGCCCCCTCTCCTTCAGTGAGGTAATGTCCCAGGCCGTGATCTCCTGCCAGTAACAAGATGAGCTCAACGCCTTATGAATGCTGGGTGGGGTCCAGAGCTGCTTGTGACCCACAACAGAAGAAAGAAACCAGGGAGGAGGAGAGGGGAAAAGGGGCGGAGGGGGTGTAACGGAGGAAGGGAGAGAGGGAGGGACAGGGCGAGTCGTGATTCCTCTCCAGCTCTTTCAGCTCAACGGAAGAGTACGAGGGAGGGAAATACAATCAGTCAGCTCCTGGGATGTCGGTCTGTCTTCCTCAGTCCCTGTAGTGCTTCTCTGTTATTTAGTCTGACCCAGAGCAGCCCTGGATCAAGTCTGGACATGTCAGTGGAGTGTGCCTGTCCACTATCTGGGGGAAAGCTCTGGGTTAGTTCATGACTTAGTGTATCCCTTTGCATTACAATAACAGCCAAGTTAATTAATGTACAATGGGCAACACGAGGTAGAGGAGCGTCGCATTCAACTCCAGTCCTATAAGGGAATGTGGTGTTTACTGGCTCTTCTCCTCTTCCCTAGCACTTGACTGATTAATATCACTGGAACTCATGTCTGCCTCTGACTGTTTCTTTACTGCTGCGCATGGATATCCAGAACTTACCTCACCAATAGGAAAAGTGATTCATTCCCATTTAACTAGTAGCCTGCCTACTGGCATTACCTTCACTTGGGCTCAGAGAAGTACTCAGTGATTTGAATTACTTTTGGGGTATAATTAATGATCTGGTTATATAAACAGGACCCCTGGTTGGGGATTAACTTAATTTGGTTGGGGACCATTCTTAATCCGGCTCAATCCACCACACACCCTAGTGAAACACTTTCCCTACAGACACCTTCTTAAGTTGATAAGAGGCGCCCCCCTCATGTAAAGAATCAGTCTTACCATGCTTTGGGTGTAAGACAATAATGCCCCCCCATCACACACAGCCATCTTAATGGTAGGGTAAGGGGTTGGGATGGCAGAAATGCTTACTGTCAACACAGAGCGATCAGGCCCTGAATTAGCTGAGATCCCCTCCGTAAACTGTATTAAGGTGAAGCTCCCTGCTGCACGCCTTACACATCAGAGCTCCCTGTGTGTGTCCCAGTCACAAATCCATTCAAAGCCAAGTTGGTTTGGGACTGAACTTAGACTCCTCATCAGAGATACAGTGTGGAGGCTAATAATAGCAGGCACCAGAGAGGTGAGCACTGAGCAGCAGAACACAACTCAGAAATAAAGGGTTACCTGTAAACTGATGAAGCATTTCCCACGTCTTTATTTTCTTCTTAATGTGGCAACTGTCTAAAAGTGTGTTTGACAAAGTAGATCTATTCATGGTTCAATGTTGACAGAAGCTATTCAGGCCAACTCAAGTGCCTCTCCCAAGAGGACACAAGTCGCCTGCTCCACCATAAGAAATGAAACTGTAACACTGTGGTCACTGGCATGTTTTCTTCTTTAATATCTAACACACATATAATCAATCTGAGATCCTAATTGGGCTGGGAGTTACATGCATTTCATCAAAAGAAAATCGTAGTTATTTTGAACTAACTAGTGATATGCAAAGAATATACCCTCAGATCTTTTTGCCTCGAGAGAACATTTATGATTGTCTTATCTATAGCTAATCATGCTTTGCTAGACAAATAAAGATCTACACTTAACGTGATGAAGTTGCATTCTCTGGACTGGGAAATGGAACGTTACAGGAATTACATTGTTCAGGGGATGGGTGGGTGTTGATGAGGGTGGACGGACAAAGTTTGTATCACAGATGCAGCCATACACAGTCACACCCCTCCCATATGGCACCATCCCCACATTTCTGACAAACAAGCTCCCGATTGCCATGGTTACACATTGCGTGTATTTTGAGTGAGTACGTGAATCACTGGTGTTATGTTCGTCAGTATGAGCAGTAGGCTGTGGGTGCAGTAACCTCAGGACAAGTGAAAAAGGTCTACTCATTCATCAATGACTGGAGTGATTCAGAGGATAAACCACACAATAATGTAGGAATTAGGAGTGACTCTCTGCTGAGTCATAGCCAATGAGGCCCACTCAACTGTGTTATTTGTATGACAGTGCAGTGCCCTGGTTGGTTTTGCAACCAGCAAACAAACATCTTGGTGCCTGATGGAGACTGTTTTGCCAATGGGATTCAACCTTTTGAAAGTTAACATTCTGATCCAGTAGCTGGCTTAAAAAGTGAATGTGCCAAAATGTAGCCCCTGTCATGCTCTTATTCTCTACTTTCCTCTCGCTCTGTCCGTATGTCTGTGTGGAAGGGGGGGTGGTCTGCTGACTGGCTTCCTTTTTTGTGGTAATATAACAGAGGAAGGAAGTAGGCGCCTTGACATATTTTACAGGGAGCTTCCTGAATAAAAACTATGATCTGAAGAAGGTGGGGGGGGCACTTTAAGGGGACGGACACTTCCTGTGCAGCTGACAGGAGGTCTGAAATCATATCCTGAAGAATTCCCCCATAACACTGACTCCACCCAGAGAGGAGAACATCGTAACATGGACGACCTTCGAATGGAAAAAATGTGAGCCGCACATCGGAATTGGAATAACCAGGTGTGGGTTTGATGTTAGTTTGAGACATAAAACTACAGTTTAAAATTTGAGTTCCTATGGGACCTGTAAAAATAGAATGGCTATTAACCTCTGACACTATCTAAAAAAATAAAGCCCACTTTATAAAAGCGCTCTGGGATCACTGAATGAAGAATGCTAACATGTAAGCATGGAAATAGAAAGCACATAATGGAAGTAGGATCAGTGCAATATAATGTTTGTGTATGGCTCTGTGTAAAACGATAGTCTCTCACACACATTCTCTTGATGTCTGTAGTCTCACCTGCAAGGCCTCACTCAGACTTCTCTTGTGTCCGTTTACTACCACAAAGGGCCTGGTCCTCTCCAGTGGCTTGCCGTGGTGGTGCTCTGAACCTAGGGACAGAGAGAGATTCATAGGAAAATCTTATCAGTTTGATACTCTAACATCAGGGGATGGAGAAACTCTTTTGTTAGTGCTAGTAGTGACCCTAAAAGCTACATTCTCAGCTAATGGCAACCCATTATCCAGCCCTAGTAGTCAGTGAACCCCCTTCCCCATTGGGCAATGCTAATGTTAAGATAAAGTCAGCCATATTCCAGACGGATATCCATAAGTAGTAAGGAAAAACGAACGTGGTATACAGGCTTAGGTTAGGAAATGAAGGAAACCTACAGTTTTCATTAAATGGTTTCAATATGCCAGGAAAAAAGATCAGCATCACAATCTAAACTAAGCATGGACAATTCAAGCTAATTGCACAAACCAATCAGTGATGATGGATGTGCTTATAACAGCTCATGCTCTTTCTCAGCCGGCATATCTTCTGACTCCTTTCTTCACACACACACATAAAACAGACACAGCTGCATTAACATCAGTACAAGAGGCTCTGTGTCCCCTGTCCATTCCTAGTACAGCTGTTGTCCAGAGCCTGTAGTAGGTTAATTGTAGATGACTGGCTGGCTGGCAGGTGTCTCCAGGACTAAAAAGCAGCAGACCACCTCCCAGTGCCCATTTTACAATAGCCTACCTACTGAACAAAAATATAAAATGCAACATGTAAAGTGTTGGTCCCATGTTTCATGAGCGGGAAATAAAAGATTCCCGAAATGTTCCATACGCACAAAAAGCTTATTTCTCTCAAATTGTGTGCACAAATGTGTTTACATCCCTGTTAGTGAACGTTTCTCCTTTGCCAAGATATCAAGAAGCTGATTAAACAGCATGATCATTACACAGGTACACCTTGTGCTGGGGACAATAAAAGGCCACTCTAAAATGTGCAGTTGTGTCACACAACACAATGCCACAGATGTCACAAGTTGAAGGCAATTGGCATGCTGACCTCAGGAATGCCACCAGAGAATTGAATGCTCATTTCTCTACCATAAGCCACCAACATCGTTCTAGAGAATTTGCCCCAACCGGGACTCGAACGTGTCCAGCGACTGTCAAGCCAACAACTTAACAGTTAAGCGAAAAGGTCCGAACCTCTTCACGAGGTAGATAGTTGTTGGGCTTGACAGTCACTGGGCCAGGGTTCGAGTCCTGGTCGGGCCTACACCCGAATTCATTAGAAACGTCTTGTACGTTTTTAGAAAGTAAAGGTATCAGATAAACAATTGTAATCGGCATGCATGCTAGGCTCCAGTATAGAGAGAGGAGGTTTAACCCTACTGTAGGATAGGCCTACAATTTAGGGTCATTTTGGGTGAATTTGAGAGTGCCCAGGCAAGGACTGAAATTACATTTTAATGACAGTTCCATTGAAGTTGCCTAGGCTAAACTAGGGCTACTACAAATACCTACTTGTAAGTGAGGAGTGAGACGATTCTGTTGTTGCGTTCAAAGGAGACAGCTTATCTTGTGTCTTCTCCATCTCGGTCTTATTTGAGTTCAAATTACTTTCCGCCAGCAGATATTCCTGCGAGTCGGCATCGTCCAGTAATCCTAAACCGCTACTAGGTAACGTATTTGATTGAGTACCGCGAAATGTTACAGTCTCGAGTAGCACCAACATTACCAAAACTCGAGATGGAAACATTGTCGCGCAGTGACATTGGCTCGTGTCCATCAATTAATCCACGTAAAAGGTGTAAAACAAAGCATTCAGAAACGGAGAAAGGCAACAGGTTCTGTCGGAGGCAACTATATGGCTACTTCAATTTGCCTACAGATGCAAATTTCAAGCGAAAGTCCATGATAGGCATCCACTAAGGCACGCGTAGGAGCAGAAGTGTTGCATGGGCCAGTCAATCGAACTTGTAACTTTATTTCAATAGGCTTCATTCACCTGCGCCATTAGCCCACACCATAAAGTCCTGTAACAAGCCTCTAAACAAGACCGGCCCGCTGTCCGTAGCTTCTGGCTGCAGTTATCTCAGGGTCATATTTCCAGTACCTTTACACACAGTGCTACTACAACATATGTCCCTTCCGTAGCAGAGATAGGTCCACTGTGATGTCGTTAAACTACCCAAGTGCGATCTAGAAAATCTTAATTCCTGAAAGGCAGACAGCTTCGAACATGCAAGTCATTTGGGCACAAGACTGAGTGCGTGTTTACAGCGATGGTGTAATCGCATTTCAACCCCCGTACAAAGCGGGATTTTCTCTTGGGCTTTAACTCTTTACTGCCTGAATCGTTCTGTGGTCACATTCTAGAGAGCCGCGTATCCTAACAAACCTTACACAACATTTCTATATAGTAAATTATACAAATAATACAAAATCCATTTATAAATCATGCATTTTAAGCTAATTAAGTGTGACTAAACTATTATGCAATTGTATACTTTACACATAGGCTATTTAATCTGATAATATCATGTCATCCTATTGTCTGAACATCCCAAAGGATTTGCTGGATCTCCAGTTGTCAGCATTGCTAAATAACAACTGCAATCTGCTAAAACCTCTGGTGAAACAGATGTTATTGTTATATATGTCTAGTCGATTTAACAATGAATTAGTCACAGGAAAAAAAATACTTCGGACAGGGATTCAAGGAAAGAAACAATTTCCTTCAGAACAATACTTGAAAGAAATGAGCCATGATAAAATTGAACAGTGGGTGCTGATCAGCTGTTCATTCGGCAAGTTTGCTTTATTGCTATTGAAAAAAATTGAGGACCAAAACCTGTAATGGGCTAATATGCTAAATGCCTTTAATGTATCTGCATGTGATTTAGGTGGTCGCTCTAATGGACATAGTACATGTCTGTGTCTGAACAGCTCTCCTCTGGTTCCCAGTTACTAGTGGGGACACAGGTGTAACAGGTCCTGCCCAGGTCCCTCCAGCACTGGGGACAGTAAGCCGCCTGGGACTGTGCACTCCACGGCCCGGTCACCCCTCTGCCTCTCCCCACACACACAGCACCACCGCAGCCTGCAGCCCAGCCTCTCCAGTCTGGACAACACACCAGACAACACCTGAGCGGGAGAGAGTGGAGGTGAAGGGTAGAGAGAGTAGAAAAGTGGGAGGAATAGAGAGAGTGGAATGGGGAGGAGGTAGTACAGTAGGTAGAAGGGGCAGTGTTAAATAAATTAATAAATTAAATAACAGTACAATTCAGTGAAAATGAACATATTTGCCCTAATTAGATTATTGGGGGTCACAGGCCATGGATTGAAAAGCATTAGTGAAGACAGAACAGAAGAAAATACGAAAGCATGCAAGACCGGATGGAGAGGGAAGGGCCCAGAAAGGAGAGTGGGAGGCGGCTGCGTCCCAAAGAGTTTGTCTGTGTTTGTTTAGATTTGTCTTGGAGATCATTCCCGGAAAAGAGTGAGCCCATTTGACTTCAAAATTAAAGGCACTGTCATGAGTTCTCAGAGTTCATCCAAGAGCCATCCCATCAACTAAATTAGGAAATAGAAGGGTTCAAAGGCCTTTAGGAAAATAAAGATATTTAAACTCTTTAATGAGAGAGTAGTTAAATACACAGAGTACGCACCGTTTTCTCTCCTATTCCTAGCTGCATGAGTCGTGTGCGTTGCCTTTTGGTGTATGAGATGCGCCTCTGAATTTGCAGGTTATAAAGGAACAGAGCACGCCTCTTCTCCCGCTAACAGACAGGCAGCCACAGCAAAGGGTGGACACACGGAGAGAAATGGGGCAGTCAGATAAATGACAATGGGCAAAGGGTTAATATAGTGTGTAGAACAGTATGGCCACAGACCAGCAAGACATAGAAAAGTCGAGACAAGACATGAAAAGATAAAAAACAGACTATTTTCTCTGTTGAGTGAGATATTTGAATCACCCTGACCATGGGTACTAGACGTCACCACTGCTGTATGAATACTCAATACTGTCCATCATGAGGATGATTCTGGAGCGCTGAACTCCCGAGGCCAGTTGGATTAGAGTCTGTGCACTGCACACTTTCACCATGTTGCACTTCTCTCCCACATGCTGAATGTGCAGCAGCTTAATTTTGCGTGATTTGTGAAACGAATCCCCTTCAGAGAGCATAAGGGGAGGACTAATAACAGTAATGACACTTCAGCTGATTTAGTGCTAAGTGAAACACACAGATGGCAATCCTTCACTATCTACTACACCAGTCTCTCCCCTCGCTGTAGTTTCTCTATAGGTCTTTCACACTGGCATTTTCAACCCTTAGTCAACCCAGGCAGCAGGGCTATTCAATTACGATCCTGGAATAGCGAAACACCTCTGGTTTTTGTTCCTACTTCATCTATCATTGCACTCACCTCATCTGGTGTCCCAGGTCTAAACCAGTCCCTGATTAGAGAAGAATGAAAACCAGAAGTGTATCGGACCTCATGGGCCAGATTTCACACATGCATTTTTCAACCCGGGCCAGAATTTGAAATGCTCAAAATACCTTTGAAACGCTATCCCTGTGGTGGAAATGCCAGCATGAAAAATGTCTGTATCCCACTTTCCCCTCTGTTAATCTCTTGCCTTTAATTCTTAGTTTCTCTGCATATACCCAGGTATACTGGATGGATATAGATCTAATTCAGTCAGTAGAGGATGCCTGGTTGTTCTTTAAAAGTAATTTCCTCTCAATCTTAAATAAACATGCCCCATTCAAAAAAGACAGAACTAAGAACAGATATAGCCCCTGGTTCTCCTCAGACTTGACTGCCCTTGACCAGCACAAAAACATCCTGTGGCGTACTGCATTAGCATCAAATAGCCCCCGCGATATGCAACTTTTCAGGGAAGTTAGGAACCAATATACACAAGCAGTCAGAAAAGGAAAGGCTAACTTTTTCAAACAGAAATGTGCATCCTGTAGCACTAACTCCAAAAAGTTTTGGGACACTAAAGTCCATGGAGAATAAGAGCACTTCCTCCCAGCTGCCCACTGCACTGAGGCTAGGAAACACTATCACCACCGATAAATCTACAATAATCGAGAATTTCAACAAGCATTTTGCTACGGCTGGCCATGCTTTCCACCTGGCTACCACTACCCCGGCCATCAACTCTGCACCCTCCGCTGCAACTTGCCCATGCGCCCCCCCCCACCCCCCCGCCCCACCCCCCCGCTTCTCCTTCACACAAATTCAGACAGCTGATGTTCTAAAAGAGCTGCAAAATCTGGACCCCTACAAATCAGCTGGGCTAGACAATCTGGACCCTTTCTTTCTAAAACTAGCCGCCGAAATTGTCGCAACCCCTATTACTAGCCTGTTCAACCTCTCTTTCGTAAATCCCCAGAGATTGGAAAGCTGCCGCGGTCATCCCCCTCTTCAAAGGGGGTGACACTCTAGATCCAAACTGTTACAGACCTATATCCATCCTGCCCTGCCTTTCGAAAGTATTTGAAAGCCAAGTTAACAAACAGATCACCGACCATTTCGAATCCCACCGTACCTTCTCCGCTATGCAATCCGGTTTCCGAGCTGGTCATGGGTGCACTTCAGCCACGCTCAAGGTCCTAAACGATATTATAACCGCGATCGATAAGACAGTACTGTGCAGCAGTCTTCATCGACCTGACCAAGGCTTTCGACTCTGTCAACCACCGCATTCTTATTGGCAGACTAAATAGCCTTGGTTTCTCTAATGACTGCCTCGCCTGGTTCACCAACTACTTCTCAGATAGAGTTCAATGTGTCAAATCGGAGGGCCTGTTGTCTGGACCTATGGCAGTCTCTATGGGGTTGCCACAGGGTTCAATTCTTGGGCCGACTCTTTTCTCCGTGTATATCAATGATGTCGCTCTTGCTGCTGGTGACTCTCAGATCCACCTCTACGCAGACACCATTTTGTATACATCTGGCCCTTCATTGGACACTGTGTTAACAAACCTCCAAACGAGCTTCAATGCCATACAACACTCCTTCAGTAGCCTCCAATTGCTCTTAAACACTAGTAAAACTAAATGCATGCTCTTCAATCGAACACTGCTGGCACCCGCCCACCCGACTAGAATCACTACTCTCGACGGGTCTGACCTAGAGTATGTGGACAACTACAAATACCTAGGTGTCTGGTTAGACTGTAAACTCTCCTTCCAGACTCACATTAAGAATCTCCAATCCAAAGTTAAATCTAGAATCGGTTTCCTATTTCGCAACAAAGCCTCCTTCACTCATGCTGCCAAACATTCCCTCGTAAAACTGACTATCCTACCGATCCTTGACTTCGGCGATGTCATTTACAAAATAGCCTCCAACACTCTACTCAGCAAATTGGATGTAGTCTATCACAGTGCCATCCGTTTTGTCTCCAAAGCCCCATACACTACCCACCACTGTGACCTGTACGCTCTTGTTGGCTGGTCCTCACTACATGTTCGTCGTCAAACCCACTGGCTCCAGGCCATCTATAAATCACTGCTAGGCAAATCCCCGCCTTATCTTAGCTCAATGGTCACCATAGCAGCACCCACCCGTAGTCTGCGCTCCAGCAGGTATATCTCACTGGTCATCCCCAAAGCCAACACCTCCTTTGGCCGCCATTCCTTCCAGTTCTCTGCTGCCAATGACTGGAACGAATTGCAAAAATCTCTGAAGCTGGAGACTCTTATCTCCCTCACTAACTTTAAGCATCAGTTGTCAGAGCACCTTACCGATCACTGCACCTGTACACAGCCCATCTGAAATTAGCCCACCCAACTACCTCATCCCTATATTGTTATTTATTTTGCTATTTTGCACCCCAGTATCTCTATTTGCACATAATCTCTTGCACATCTAGCATTCCAGTGTTAATACTAATTGTAATTATTTTGCACTATGGCCTATTCATTGCCTTACCTCCATAACTTGCTACATTTGCACACACTGTATATATATTTTCTGTTGTATTTTTTTTTACTTTATGTTTTTTTACCCCATATGTAACTCTGTGTTATTGTTGTTTTTACCGCACTACTTTGCTTTATCTTGGCCAGGTCGCAGTTGTAAATGAGAACTTGTTCTCAACTGGCTTACCTGGTTAAATAAAGGTGAAATAAATGAATAAATAAAATAAACAGTATACCATCATTTCTCGCCCCTATCTGTGCAGTACTGTAGGTAGGGCTTCAGTATGACCAGAATACGTAGTGTCTAATGCTATTACAGTAAGCTGCTCTCAGCTAAACACTGCTTTACTCGACACACGAGCCAGTGCATTTCTTACAGGATTGTACACATTGTGCTAAAGCCTATTGAATACATTGAAATATACCTCAACCAGCAATGGTGCACAAGTTTGCATGAACAATTACATATATTACGTCTGGATTAGGCAAGGTTTCTTTCTTTAGTCACGTTCCTATATGCATATGTACATGTTTATGGAGAACGTGCATCTTATTAGCCTAGAGATTCCTGGACTTGATTTTGGTGTTCATTTCATTAAACCCCCCACTGCTTCATTTGGAACAATTAAGGGAAATTAGAAGAAAAACAAGAATGCACACAACTGACCTTAATGAGGTAGCTCAGCTTAGCTGTTGAATTTCACACAAATAGAGCATGATGTAAATGAAGGCAAAGCTTTCTCCTGAACAATGATTTGTTTTATTCCCATTTATACTCAGTCGACCCAGTAGCTGCTCCAATTTCCTAGGAGATATCCGTTTCCCACCTATAAGAACTCTGGGGAAATCCACCCTTTGTGATATCCAGATCGACTGTAAATACTAACAGTATAAGGAGTGCTTCTACTTTGTAGGGACATTGTATTCTTTGTTTATTTGGATGTAGGTCGACCAACAGGACCCTACAGTTTGTACAAACCTTCCTGTGCCAAATTCACCAGGGATGAAAAAAGGAGAGGAATAATAAATGTTAGTCTGCCTATTTAAAACGTTAAATAGGCTGGACCCAATGCCAACATGAATATGTGCATGCTGTGTAGAGGCTCCCAGAGTTTTAATGTAGCTACTACTGATGTTCTGCTCACGGTGGGTGTCTTCACCAGGCTTGATACATTGTATACATTATATTATGACCTTTATTACTATATTGAACAAAAATATAAAAAACGCAACATGTCAAGTGTTGGTCCCATGTTTCATGAGCTGAAATAAAAGATCCCCGAAATGTTCCATACACACAAATAGCTGATTTCTCTCAAATTGAGCACAAATTTGTTTACATTTACATTTTACATTTTAGTCATTTAGCAGACGCTCTTATCCAGAGCGACTTACAGTTAGTGAATACATATTTTTTTTATACTGGCCCCCCGTGGGAATCAAACCCACAACCCTGGCGTTGCAAACGCCATGCTCTATCAACTGAGCTACATCCCTGCCGGCCATTCCCTCCCCTACCCTGGACGACGCTGGGCCAATTGTGCGCCGCCCATGAGTCTCCCGGTCGCGGCCGGCTGCGACAGAGCCTGGATTCGAACCAGGATCTCTAGTGGCACAGTTAGCACTGCGATGCAGTGCATTAGACCACTGTGCCACTCAGGAGACTAATTCCTGTTAGTGAGCATTTCTCATTTGCCAAGATAATCCATCCACCTGAAAGGTGTGGCATATATAACTGTAAGTCGCTCTGGATAAGAGCGTCTGCTAAATGACTAAAATGTAAATATCAAGAAGCTGATTAAACAGCATGATCATTACGCAGGTGCACCTTGTGTTGGGGACAATAAAAGGCCACTAAAATTTGCAGTTGTGCCACAACACAATGCCACAGATGTCTCAAGATGAGGGAGCGTACAATTGAAATGCTGACTGCAGGAATGTCCACCAGAGCTGTTGCATGTTCATTTCTCCAATGTCGTTTTAGAGAATTTGGCAGTACGTCCAACCAGCCTCACAACTGCAACCACATGTCACCACGCCAGCCCATGACCTCCACATCCAGCTTCTTCACCTGCAGGATCGTCTGAGGGGGTGCTGACGAGTATTTCTGTCTGTAATAAAAGCCATTTTGTGGAGAAAAACTCATTCTGATTGGCTCGGCCTGGCTATGCCCTCCCAGGCCCACCCATGTCTGTACCCTTGCCCAGTCATGTGAAATCCATAGATTAGGGCCTACTTTATTTAAATTGACTGATTTCCTTATATGAACTGTAACTCAGTAAAATCTTTGAAATTGTTCCATGTCGCGTATATATATACACATATACATACACACACCTTTCTTTTTACCTATTGACAGTTAACTTCAGAGAAACCATCCAATTTATCAGCAACTTGAGACAAACATACACTGTAGTGTAGGCTCTTATCAAGATAACATTCAATTATCAGATTTAAGAGCTGAGATTACCTTTAGAAGATTTAAGAGCTGAGATTACCTTTAGAAGATTTAAGAGCTAAGATTACCTTTAGAAGATTTAAGAGCTGAGATTACCTTCAGAGGATTTCGGCTCTACATGTATGACTGGGACAAGGTGTTAATGTGAGAACTATAATTAACACAAATACTACGGATTACATACATGTAGGCATGCCGAATGTGCCGTGAATACGTTATACATTGTGTCATACATCCGATTTACAGTATGCAGAGGTTTCATTCAACCAAGAGGATGGTAGGTGTGGTTGAGAGGGTGTATGTGTGGCCTCACCTTGGGGAAGTAGAAGGCAGCGATGACCCTGCGCAGGCGGTTGCTGTACACCTGCAGGCAGCACATCAGAGCCATCATCAGGAGTGGCACGAAACTCCACAGGTAGTCCTCTGTGGTGAGGGCCCTCGGCTGGGGCAGACAGTCTGAGAGAGAATAAAACGAGGGGGATTGTTGTTGATCTTGTAACTGTCGCCATGATTTGACTAATATGTGGTCCCACTTAATTCTGAACATTATTAGCACATACTATGAGAATGCCCATTTTATTGTGCATGGATAACTCCTAGTTGTCGTCCTGCACATGGAGCAGACATGTGACGCTACAGTATGTGTGTTCAATGCCTCCTGACAACACTGTCTAAACTATCTAGCCAAGACAAGGCTGTACACTACTAGACCTGAGCAGATTAGTGTTGTAGCCAGACAGATACAGGTAACATTAGCTAGCCACAACACACACGTCCGGCACATCAGTCTTTGGCACATTGAGCAGTGAGACATAACAGCAGAGAGGCCACATACGCTGGTTACTAGACTGCATATCCAGGTTGGAGGAGGTGTTGAAGGCACCAATGGTCTTCCTCAGCAGCTTGGCATTCATGGACTGTCCTCCCACCTTGATGTCTATGTGGTGGCTACCTGTGGAACATAGTGGCATGAGTTAACACAACCACACCGTGACAATGATATGGTACAGGAGAAAGAGTGTGTGACTCACTGGTGAGGGAGAACTCTGTGAAAGTGTGTCTGCGGATGATGTCAAAGATGCGGTAGAGCACCATATCGACAGCCAGTAGCACACAGACAAACACAGCCAGAGAGACTACCTGCAGCAGGCCCGCCATCTGTGGCCCAATGACACAGATCTGGGATTAGACTTGGAAAGATTGTTCTTCAGTCTACACAACCCTAAGGACAAAGAGTAATGAACAAGTCATTGGAGCAAAGTATTGGATTGAAATCCACTCAGAAGAGAGGAGCAACGCAGCACTAGTTTAAGCTCACTGGGACGTATGTACAGGCTCCGAGGGTTGATGAAAAGGCCCCGCTCAGCTTTCTTCAAAGGTAACAGATAACATTTGTCCTGAAATGTCAAACGTACATATCAGCTTCCAAACATTATACACTTACCTACGTATTTATTTGGACAGTGAAGCTAAGACGTTTAATTTGGCTCTATACTCCAGCATTTTGGATTTGAGATCAAATGTTTTATATGAGGCGACAGTACAGAATGTCACCTTTTATTATCTGTTTTAGAAATGAAAGCACGTTATGTATCTAGTCCCCCATTTGAAGGTATAAGTGATTGGACAAATTCACATAGTGTATTACATTTAGTCAAAAGTTTAGTATTTAGTCCCATATTCCATGTGATAACTACATCAAGCTTGTGACTGCAAACTTGTTGGATGCATTTGAAGTTTGTTTTGGTTGTGTTTCAGATTATGTTGTGCCCAATAGAAATGAATGGTAAATAATGTATTGTGTCACTTTTATTGTAAATAAGAATAGAATATGTTTCTGAACACTTCTTCATTATGCTACCATGATTACGGATAATCCTGAATGAATCGTGAATAATGAGTGAGAAAGTTAAAGATACAAATATCACACCCCACCAAAAAATGCTAGCCTCCCCATTATTAGCAATGGTAAGAGGTTTGCATGTTTTGGGGGAATGATCTTTGTGCGTCTTATTCACTAGTCATTATTCACAATTTATTCATGATTACCCGTAATCATGGTAGCATCCACATTAATATAGAATTGTTTAGAAACATATTATATACTTATTTACAATAACAGTGACTCCAAAATTACACAATACATTATTTACCATTGCTTCTATTGGGCACAACATAATCTGAAACAAACTGCAAATACATCCAACAAGTTTGATGTAGTCATTGTGTGCTAGGAATATGGGACCTATGACACCTTCAAATGGGGGGGACTAGATGTATATAGTGCATTAATTTCTAAACAGTAAAGCAGATATGTATGAAAATACCCTCAAATAAAAAGGTCACATTCTGTACTGTCGCCTCATAAAACATTTGATCTCAAATCCAAAATGCTGGAGTATAGAGCCAAATTAAACATTTCAGCTTCACTGTCCAAATAAATACGTAGGGGAGTGTACATACGGTATACAGTATAAGCACATGTATACATACTTATCTCCTTCTCCTGGCATCAATCTGTCTGAAGTAGGTGGTGATGTAGATGTTGTCAAATCGAAAGTCTTGGGTATACTGCTTCGCATATCCAAACGCTCTTCACAGGAAGACAGAGAGCGAAGAGAGGCACACAAGTGCTGATTACATTAGATACTGTATAAACACTTTATAGAAATAAACTACATCATGGTACTGCAGTGAGTCTAATGCAGGGGTGCATGACTTTAGTCCTCAAGGGCTGCAGTAGGCTGGCTTTCAACCTTGACTGATTCAGACCTGGGAAACTAGAAGTATGGACTCTGGCCAATCATCGACATACTTTTAAATCAGGTGGCAAAACCCCCCAAAAATGACACTGCCACTTTGAAGAACTAAAATAGGACACCTGACACTCCCCTACATTAGATAGCATAAATACACGTCATTCCATCATATCTAGTTGCTGTGTGGTGGAGTAGGCTCACGAGGTGAAGAAGGTACAGGAGGAGCTGGATGAGGCCCAGAAACTGGTCCAGGATGACCTTGGTCTCCTCGAAGGCTTTACTCAGACCCTCTGTGAAATCCTCCTGTAGGGCTGAGACACCAAACACAGACTGCTGCTGCTCCTCCTACACACACACACACACACACAGGAGACAGAAAGGTGGAGCTCAGGAACTGTACATAACATCTAATTAAAGTATTGTGCAAGGTGTATCTTCAAAAGAGTAAGGCATTATACATGTATTTTGAGTTGAGAAAACCTCCAAATGACCTAATTATGTGTAAACTGCAGTCTTGTATTTCTTTCATTATTTAACTGTCTTGGTTTTAGTGAGATGAGACAGAGGAGTTGGGCTGTACCTGGAGCTCTACGTTAGTGCTGAATTCTCTGGACAGTGCGTCAATGGAGAAGTTGAGCTTGTCGAAAGTTTGCCCAAAGTTCCCTTCCACTGGGATCTCCTCCCTGCACCAGGGCTTCATGACTGACAGGAAAAGCAACCAAGCAAACATCACTGTAATCAGAAAAGTATATCATCCCACATAACTAAAACACCTAGGCTACCAATGAAGCTGAACCCCTACCTCTCATGACGTCACAGAGGAAGTGGAATCTCATGGACACACACAGGATGTGGTTGATGACTGGGGCCTTGATGGCATTCATGCAGTCCTGCCACTTGACCTCAAACCACTCCCGACAGCGCTCTATCCCCTGCTCCACCACATCTGTTCCACAATGCAGAAAAACAGACGGTCAGTAATGTCAGTACATTCACAACTAATTATCGACCAATAACAACCGACTTCAATCTGCTGAATAGGTTTTTATTTACGCAAACCAATACTCAGTCACATCGCATCATCGTCTTTGCTGCATACAAATCCTGGGTGCTGTTGCCGGCAGCAACAGGGCCCTGTTTCATGGAGTCATAGCCAAACTGCCCCATGATCTCATCCCTGATGCTATGAAACTTCCTGCTCACACTCTTAGCCTCCTGACCCAATAATAACATGAAGGAAACGTTGGGGCATATCCTTGAAATATCAGTCGATAATGTGAAACAAACCTATTGAACTAATACAATAGTGAACTGTATTGCATTAGTGGAACTCAGACTGCTCTCAGCGCAGGTCTTCCGGTTTTGACTAGCAGAAGTGACTTTTCGTAGCAGGTTTCGAGAACTTACGCAGCAGGTTAGGATAATTAACGTGGTAGGTTAGGATAATTAGGTTAGGAAAAGGGTTAGCCAGAATTCACATCTCAAACAAATCTCGCTAAAAATCAGGCCTGCCCTGAGAACAGTCTTGGTTTCCACTAATGCTATTCTGCCAATAGTGATCCACTGACCATGATAATGTGCCACTTACCACAATACCCTGCACCACCTGCATGAAGGGCTCCATCACCACCCTCCACATGACCTTGCTGTGTTTGATCTGGAGCTCAATGTTGCAGCCCATAGAGAAGGCCACATCCTGGACATTACGGTGGATGTTGGCGATTGGGCCTGACAGGATGAGAGAACACACAAACGGTGATCAGAGGATTGCAAGTTTGCACCACAGCGAAGCCATACTGCTAGCAACCCATTCGGCAAGTAGCAAGGCAATAAATTTTTTCAAGAACTATTTCCAGTTTACCCCTGTAGAGGACAAATAGCATGAGGTACGCCCTGCCACGGGAGCCGAGCATGCTGGGAAAGATCAGGAGGACTGAGCAGCGAAAGTAGGAGGAAAACGCCCCACCCAGAATAGATACAGCTGAAAACACATACATAGAGCATGACTAATGTGTTTCCAATTTTTTTACTTTACCAATTGACTCCAAACAGTGTTCAATTGCAGTACCACAATCTACTCACCAACAAAAGCATATCCTGCTAAGAACCTGTTTACAGTGGTCATTGAGACATTGTGGAAGAGCCCCACAAATAAACCTGGAGGGGAGAATTAACAAGACACGTTTTAATACAATGAATTGGCCAAATTATAAACTGAAACATTGTGAAATCTGTCAACCCTCCCTGCACTGCTGACAGCACCAAATAATGCTCCCAGGAAGAAACGAGCAACTGGGAACTCCTGTGACTGACTAAAGAGGAACCGGTGGGCAAAATCTGGCAGAACCCACCTACTGAACCTCTCCAAGGCTGTGACAAAACATACACTACACAAACGGTAAGTACATTGAAGTTGTCTATGTGTATCAAATTGATCCTCAGTGGCACAAACACCAACTCATTATCTGGAATCTACTAACTGGAATGTGGTGCTTTTTTTATTCTTAGCTCACACAATTTAACCATCGTCACTGCCATTAAATAATTAGCTGGTTTTGTAATTTTGTATCCACTCGTTTTTTACAATCTGGAAGAGGGAAAAACTCCATCTTGGTGACCTCATAATGAAACTTAATTCTGTGGAGGCCTGCTACAATAACAATGACAATTCCCTTGTGACAGACTTAGAAATAAGAAAACAAATCGTATGTCTATGGTGATAGCATAGCATACATGGTCTTCAAAGGTTCGTGCAAAGTGGCCAAGCAGCCATGGAGTTTTTGAGGGGGGTCCTTAAGCGGTAAGGAAATATATTGTACAAATTGACATTATTGAAATGCATAGGCCTTCTATATCATGTGGTCATTGGTGAGTTTAGCCTAAATATCTAACCTTTTTGACAGGGTTCCCAGATTCCCAAGGCGTCGTCCACGAAGCAAGACCAAACCTTTCCGTGATCCTCGTCTGCGTGGGCTTGTGCGGAGTTTGGGCGGGTTTTTGTTTGGCCTATTCCTTGCCTCTGTGTACGGAATGACTGCACTGTTCGTACAGAACCAAGGACTGTGGTACTGCGTGTATACCACGATCGCCATAGCTTTCCTCACAGCATTTGGCATGGGCCTCTCCATCCGCGTGCGAGCGAATGTAATGCTCATGATGCCAATGCTGTGTTCAAGTGAGTAGTCTACACCAGATTAAGATTATTGTTTTAACTATACCCCCCAAAAAATGCATATGTGCGTTGAAATGCACCCATTTACCCATTCAAATCAACACTTTGGCAACATTTAGACAGGTAGCCCAATTCGGATCTTTTTTTTCCACTAATTGGTGTTTTGACTAATCAGATCTGCTGTGAAAAAATCTGATGTGATTTCTCAAAATACCAATTAGAGGGGGAAAATATCAGAATTGAGCTGCCTGTCTAAACATAACCGGGATTGCTGCAAACTGGATATATTGTTTCCCATGATGGTGTAGGAATTTGTATGAGAAGGGAAAGACCACCTTTTTGTATGAAACAGGTGGAGGTGTGTACTCGTCATAGCCTACCTGCAACCAATTAGAGCACACAAACAATTAATTCAAATGGACCAATAAGTTCACAGTTCTAAAATCACATGGTTACCGTGGTGTTATGCTACTGATGATTTGTCTTCCACAGATTGTTTGTTTACATTTCTTCCATTGTGGCTAGATGGAGTAGGCCTACACCTCCATCTAGTGGTTGCGTCGGGGACAACAATTGTTGACAACTAGCATTGTAGCTAACCCTCATCCTTTTCCTAACCTTAACCTCATCCTAACTTGTTACGTTAATTCACCTAACCTGCTGCATTAGTTCTCCTAACCTACCACTCTAATTCACCTAACCTGCCACGTTAGTTATCCTAACCTGCTATGTAAACAAACCATCTTTGGCTACAAATTATGAGTATTACCACACCGGGAATGAACCTTTGTTTGGTTGTAGTCCGCCAGAAAACCCCACAGAAGAAGAACATAGAGGCACAGTCACCTCCAACCTGTTTACATCTTCCCCGGTTTGAAAAGAAACATTTACTAAAAATAAAACACTACGTAGGCTATCTTTCTTAGAGGAGTCGTGAGCAGCTGGTGACGCCTCCACGTTTCCTAGTAGCTCACCCACTGGCTCAATCTCTTTAGGACAGTCCATTTTGAGATGCCAGAAGGGCTGGTCCATTTTCTGTCTAGTGGGTCTAACTTGTTTTTTTTTTGTGTGCAAAATGATCATGATCTGGCTTATAATGAGAGCCTCAAGGGAAAAAAATTGTCCGGTGTCGGGGCCTCGAGGAAAAAAATGGTACCGGTCCGCCTCTGAGTTGTCAAAAGCAGTGCAGAGGTGGAAGATGTCTAGGTAACTGCTGTTTGACTTGACAGGAAAATAAACTATAGTTTTTAATCCCGGTGCTGAGCTTGTGTGTAGCAGCTAATTGCTGTAGGCTATGGGTGACTAAAGCTACAGCAGCCAAGGTGATAATGGCTGGAGTCATTTTTGCTTGTTTTTGCTTAGCCAAAAGAACCCGACTAGACCTTCATTCAGGGGTTAAAGTTCTCCATCACTGCGACGGCTTTCCATCATATGGATTCTGAGAGGTCGTTTTTGAGATCAGTGTAGGTCCTCAATAACTTGAATATGGATTCATAGGGATCACTTCAATTTAATTAATTTGAATAAATTAGGGCATATACAAATTAACAGTTTAAACAGTTATTCAATGCTATTTGTGATACAGTTTGCTGATTTCCCATGGCCAGCCATCATGATTGGTTCTTGGTCCCCCCCTAGGCCACCCCAGAAAAAAATCAGAGAAACGCCCTTGGGTGGAAGGAATGGCCTACAATGCATTAGCCAGTAGGCCAACTTGTTCTGGGTATCACTAATGCAACTTTTTATGAATTTCCTCACAGTGAAGGGCAAGAACTTCCTCTTGTTCCTCATCATCTCCATGTTGGTCCAGGGCCCCATCACCAACACCCTGGAGAACTTTGACCGTGCAGCGGACAGCGTGGTGTGTGGGGCCGAACTGGCCATGAACCAGACCCAGCAGCTGATGGAGCTTGCGGCTACACCTCTTCTCTGTGAGTCCAGCTGTTCCATAAAATCACACAACACAGCTGTAGTTACACTCATTATACATGAAGTCTCAAATAGTTCACGCTAGCTTTTTTTTCTCAATGGTCACTGATCTGGAAGGACATAGCAGGTGGAGACAATATGGCAGATGACTCATTTTACAATACAATTTCTACACAATCTATCTAAGTGTTCTGCAATGTCACACACCCTTACAAGCTCCTAATGTCCACTTGTTGCAGCTGTGCTGGGCAAGATAAAAGAGATCACCAAAAATGTCCACTCTGTGGCTGGGAGGGTACAGAACTTAATCAAGGCCCTGACCGAGTCTGTCCGCCATGTAGGTACGTCTGTGGGCCATGCTTATTCTAACGCTGTCATTATTTGAAGACACTGTTAGTACAGTTACTGTATCTAACAATTTAACTCTCCAAATGAACCCTTCCATTGATTTCTATTCCCTCTGCCCCCTGTTACAGCTCGTTCCCTGAGAAACGTGTTACACTTCCTGGTCGGCATTGGCGAGGTGTGTAATGACAAACTGGGCACTCCTTATAAGAAGTGTAACAAGCTGTTTGATGATGCCCGTGATGACTGCATGGAGCTCCTGTCCGTGTTCAACTTCCTTTGTCACATTGTGGATGGGTTCCGCCCCCTCTGTGGTCTCGCTCGAGGTTGGTTGACATGTTGTTCCATCATACAGTAGAATCATTATCCTCACTCACCCTTACTTACCTCAGCTGTCAGTAGTAGAGGAAGGGTAGCTGTTTGTCATAGTGTCAGAGGGATACATTATTGTCCACAAAGAAGCAGGTTCAAATCGCAAGAGTAGAAACCTGAGAGGCTTTAGCACATATACAGCTGTATCAATAGAACAAAGGAAATGTGAAAAGGACATCAATCACTGTGGAAGGTGTCTGTTATTTAAAAAATAATAACATATATGGTAGTGTTGTAGTTAGGTTGTCATATCTGTATTGTCATTGTCGCAGTCTTAGCTTAAGTTTTCTCTTAAAGAGCCATTTTAATGTACAACTTTGTTAGGGCACCTAACCATTACATATTTTATCTGAGATGTTTGTTCTCTGTTTTTAAGTCATTCCCAGCTAGCACATTTGGTTCCTTAGAAGTTTTGGGAATGTACATTTTTGGTTTCCCATTGGTTGTGGGAACAAAGCCATAAGGTTCCTTACTGTTAACGCTGAACGTTTTCTAAACCTTCTGAGAACAGAAGTGAACATTTAGCCTGTTCTGGGAAGGTACATTTTCAGGTTGCAGGGAGGTTCTGAGAAAGTTTTCCTATGGTTCTCAGAACATTGGGTTCCCGAGTGGCGCAGTGGTCTAAGGCACTGCATCTCAGTGCTAGAGGCGTCACTAAAGACCCTTGTTCAATTCCAGGCTGTTTCACAATCCTGCTGTGATTGGGAGTCCCATAGGGTGGGGTAGGCCGTCATTGTAATTAAGAATTTGTTCTTAACTGACTTGCCTAGTTAAATAAAGAAATACATGTGCTAGCTGGGTTGTCAGTGTTTTAAAATCTTTGAAACTCAGTTAAAATGTTTCCTTTTTTCGCACCCAAGCCTGTTTTATTTTTATTTTCATAGTAATGGTGAAAAATTGCTGACTACAAATATGTTAGCTCATGGAAAAATAGATCACCCATTGTTGTGAGGTTGACATCAGTGTGGAGGTACAGCACAGCCCTCCTCTCTGGTAGCTCTGTAGTGCTCTGTGTTATTCTTTAGCTGAGGAGGCCAGGGTAACTTAGGGGCCAAGGCCTGGTTAAAACCCTGCAGCCCCACACCGCTCTCAGGTTTCCTCTCACATTCCCCAGGAGGAGCGCAGCCGTGAGTCCCTCTGCCTCCCCCCTCCATCCATCTGCCTCCCCTGTTTTCTTTTCAAATTAATTATTGTTTCATATGCGCCGCTGCTCTCGGGCCAGCCAGGACCCAGCCGGGCACTGGTGACTTTTTAATCCAAACATGACCCAAGGGCCAGAGACAGGAGGAGGAGAAAGAAAGAGAAAGAAAAGATCAAACACACTTCCTGGCCCTTGGGAGATCTAGAATGCTGCTCTCAGCATAAAGTGAATGGAGACATTTCACTTTCTTGAACTATGGGTCATAAATCCTTTATAATGCTGTTTTATAAACCTGACATGACACTTGCGTTTACTTTTAATGACCGTTCACAATGGTTTTTATGAGTCAATAAATGGAGCCTGTGATGCAGAGATGCATTTGTTACGTAAATTAGCTATAGGTCATGTCATCTGTAGGTATGAGGACAGTAATTCCCAATACATTCCTCTCATTTCAGTTGGTCAGCTGTTTTGCATCATCCCTTCTTACATTGTTGGCCACATGAAGACAAAGATTGCTGCCCGTAAGTAAAGTGCAGAGGTACAAAATAATAGTTTGTACTACTTCTCTTTTCAAAGGTAGAACATTCTTCAATACCATAATTCTACTGTAACTCCTTTTTGATGGCCACACTAAACAGTCACAAATGCACAGTGGCACATTCTTGAAGTGCATGTCTCCTTGCTCTCCTCTAGCAACCATAGCAGCTTTCGAGAAGATGAAGAAGGAGTTTGAGTTCAACATATCGGCCTCTATGCACTTTGACATGAATGTGAACAGCAGTCAGTCGCTGCAGCAGGTGTCACAGGATATGATGGAGGAAGTGTCGGTGGAGCTGGGACGTTTCCAGGAAGTGATGGGGCTGCTAGCCTACATAGGCCTCTTCCTTCTGCTGCTTATGTACCTACAGTGAGTCTATATTCATTCACATGGGTCACGCAAACAAGGTTTGACAAGGAGCGGTATACTCTATACCAGGGTTTCCCAAACTCAGTGCTAGGGAAAAAAACAAAACGTGCACCGATTTTGGGAAACTCTGCTCTATACTGTGTGTGTGTTTTTAAAGGGCTGTCCTGTACAAACACAAGTACCTGCACCAGGATGACTTTGACAACACTTACATCACAGAGCAGTTTGAGGAGCTGGACCAGAGATTGGCTCGAGAGGGAAAACCCCCTGTCCTACCACTCAGCCAGAGAGAGGCCCGCACCTACATCAGACCATGTGAGTGGAGCAGGAAGAGAGGGAATGCACAGGAAAGAGGAGAAGAAAAGATAAATGGATTGTAGGGGGGAAGCAGTGTGGGTGTTGAGAGAAAAGGTAGGGAGTGAAAGGATATAGAAAAATTAGAAAATGAGAGAGAACAAAAATAAAAATAAAACGTCTAGAAAGGTGAAAAGAGAAAGTCAGTGTTATGTCATGTCATGGCAGTGAAAACACCCACCTAACCTCCCCTCCCCCACACCCGTCTCTGTCCTCTAGTCTCAGTGTACCTGACGGCCAGGGAGTGGCGGACGGCTGCCCTCAGCGCAGTGTCCATCCTCAGACACATAGCCATGGGATGCCTGGTGGTGGCGCTGGACCTGGTGGTCTTCTGGATGTTTGACCTGGTGCACCACCAAGCCCAGGGGGACATTGTGGCTAGAGGTGACATTGAGTCAGGCTACAGGAAAATAGATTATGTTCGGTTCAAGGTTATTTACTGTAATAAATACATTGGAAATATTACTAGCCACCCTACCCATCAGTGTACTCACAGGTGCATGGTTAAAAACAGGAATAGACGAGAGGTATAATGTCTGCATTCATAATTGCTTCCAAAAAGTATATTTACCTGAATGAAACCAGAAACACTGCAAACAAACCGAGTCTCAAAACATGTTTGTACAGCAATTTTGTTTGTACACATTTTGTTTGGGCTGCTATTTTGGACTTAGTTATTTTAGACATAATTAACAGTTTATGTTATGAGAGTAAGTGGTTCGGTGTGATGAGTAACCTTGCCTGAAACCTGAAGAGTTGTCCTGAACATCAGTTTACTCCATTCTATTCAGTACAAAGGAATTAAACTGGACATCAGTTTCAAATTAAATACTACAGTACAGATTATTCTAATTAAATTGTATATCAAACTATATTTGGAACAAACAACATCATCCAAGACATTGTGTTCTCTCTTTGTGCTCTCTCTAGCACCCATCGTAGTGGCTGTGGAAGTAAACGGCACAGGCTATGCCTCTGACATCTTCAAGGACATAGTGGCTTCCTTTGACATTCTGCAGAAGGGCAACATCACTGTTCTCAGCAAGAAGTGTCTGATGGAGCCTTCAGAGCCAGACCACTCAGGATACATGCTCATAGGTAACACCTAGACTAGTTGTATTTAGTATTTATTAGGATCCACAGTTGCTGCCAAGGCAGCAGCTACTTTTCCTGGGGTCCAAACAGGAATAAAACAATTACATCAAAACAAAACAAAACAACAGCCTACATTATAAATACAATAATACTTCATACAAGACATTATTACATTATTACTCTTATTACAAATGTACAATATAACATTCACAATACTACATTAAGTAAGGGATAATCAACGAGGGGTATATGTGTTCTATGGAAAATCATGAACGACGTGGAAGGTGTGTTCCACCAAGCGCTAGTGGAGTGGAACTGACCTTCCATGGAGTTGCATTATTTTCCAGAGAACGCATAGAGCCCCGAGTTGATTATCCCTTTCATACCATGGCTATAATTTAACACATTTGGCACTGGAAATGTGTTCATTTGTTTGTAGAAATGTGTTCAACATCCATTAAAGTAGCTAGCAAGTTTACTAGATAGCTACAGTAGTGTCCATGGTAACCAAACAAACAGACTTGCTAGTTTAACTAACCAAACCATCAGTCCTAGCTTGCTATTATGAAAATCAAATTCAACAATACCAATACTGTGTTCAATTCGACTTTTGCTTTAAAAAACAAACAAAACGTAAAAATGAACTATAGTCATTGAATTCTACCTTGCGAATATACCGTGCCCTTAAAGGCAATCAGAAAGGAATGGCATGGTATAATATAATATTACATTACAATGTTTGTGTGTTAGAGAGTGTGTGTGTGTGTGTCTTTTCACAGTCCGTGTTGTGCTGTGAGGTGTTGTTTTATCTGGGTTTTTTTTATCTGATTTTACTGCTCGCTTGAGTTACTTGATGTAGAAGAGAGTTCCATGTAATCATGGCTCTATTTAGTACTGTGCGTTTCCCAGAGTCTGTTCTAGACTTGGGGACTGTGAAGAGACCCCTTGTGGCATGTCTTGTGGGGTATGTATGGGTGTCTGATCTGTGTGTTAGCTGTTTGAACAGATGGCTCGGTGCTTTCAACACGTCAATACCTCTCACAAAGACCGGTAGTGATGCAGTCAATCTCTCCTCTACTTTGAGCCAGGAGAGATTGACATGAATGTTATTGATATTAACCCTCTGTGTACATTTAAGGGCCAGCCGTGCTGCTTTGTTCTGGGACTGTAATTTGCCTATGTCGCCTCCCGAGTGGCGCAGTGGTCTAAGGCACTGCATCGCAGTGCTAGCTGTGCCACTAGAGATCCTGGTTCGAATCCCGGCCGCAACCGGGAGACCAATGGGGCAGCGCACAATTGGCCCAGCGTCGTCCAGGGTAGGGGAGGGAATGGCCGGCAGGGATGTAGCTCAGTTGGTAGAGCATGGCGTTTGCAATGCCAGGGTTGTGGGTTCGATTCCCACGGGGGGCCAGTATAAAAAATAAAATAAAAAAAGAATAATGTGCTGCAGCGACTAACTGTAAGTCGCTCTGGATAAGAGCGTCTGCTAAATGACGTAAATGTAGTGGCACTTGACCATATAACTGGGCAGTAGTCCAGGTGTGATAAAACTAGGGCCTGTAGGACTTGTTTTGTTGATAATGATGTCAGAAATCAGAGCAGCGCTTTGTTATGGACAGACCTCTCCCCATCTAAGCTACCGTTGCATCAATATGTTTTGACCATTTCAGTTTACAATCTAGGGTTACACCAAGCAATTTAGTCTCCTCAACTTGCTCAATTGTTCATTACAAGATTTAGATTAGGTTTAGGGTTTAGCACAGGGGTTGCCAAAGTTCTTTGGCCCACGACCCCATTTTGATATCTGAAAATTCTCGCGACCCCACCCATGTGAAAATAATTATGTCATTAACAGCCAATGTTAACTTTTTATTTGGGGCTAGGGCAGTCAAATGAAAAACATTCTAACAGTATTTCTGATTGTCTTCTCAACTCACCATCACATACTTTTAATGTGGGGCAGTCAATTGCAAATTAATCTGACATAATGTCTATTATCTCACCACTAATGAGATGGGTGTGCTTGATGCATGTCGCATCGGAGCTTCTCAAAGTCAGGGGGCGTGGTCGACCTGGATCGATATTTGGTTTTAATGCAGACGAGAGCACTGAATCCAGCTTCACACAGATATGAACTGGCGAAGGGTAGCCTACCATGAGTTTTATGGTGCTTTCAAGACAACTGGGAACTCTGAAAAATATGAGTTCAAATCATGACGTCAGTGATCTTTAGGTCGGAAAGTCAGCGCTCTAGAAAGAGGCCCGAGTTCCAAAGTTGGAATTCCGAGTTGGATGACCGTTCAAAACTATTTTTCCCAGTCGGAGCTCGTTTCTTTCCGAGTTCCCAGTTGTCTTGAGTACACTGAAGTTGGAAGTCGGATATTTCCGAGTTCCCAGTTCCGAGTTCCCAGTTGTTTTGAACGCGGCATTAATGCTCAGAGGGAGACAGCAGGGTATTCCCTTTGAGTCAGGAACCAAAACACATCCGTAGTTACCTGTGAATGCATTGTCTGCAGTATTCGGTCACATGACCGCTCGATCAGCTGTTCGATTTCACTTACCAGCATTTCAACTGAGCCAGGATCACAGTCAAACAGATTGGGAAGTAGGTCTGTCCCAAAGTGCTCTTCCAAGCGTTGGAGGTGAGCAGTCTTCAGTCATGTGGGACACTTACTAATGATGCGGTGTGAAATAGAACATTGTCATGCTCTGATCCCATATCACATGGTTTTTCGAACAGGCATGCGCGCAGTGGATGTGGTTTGATGTAGTTTACAATCGAAGTTACCTGCTGCAGTGTACAGTATCTCCAAGTTCTGTGCTCAGCTCTTTTGGCTCCAGTTGCTCTCTGTGTATCATACAATGCGTCCATATGGCAGAGGGAGGCACATTCATAACTAGAGTGCAGAGGCCTGCCCGCTGTCCCGTGATAGATGGAGCCCCATCTGTGCAAAAGCCCACCATTTGATCCCATATGGAATGTGTTTTTCGTCAATATAGCCACGCAGCACATTGAACATCCCAAATGCTGTTTAATCTGTCCTTTTGAATCCTTGTGAATAGCATCCCCCGACATGTAGAGCAAACAAACGTCAATGCATGGGCATCTCGGCCCTCACAGCTAACATCCATTTGGCGAGCATAAGCTGGGGAGTTTTTGAGTTGTTCAGTCAGTTTCCTCTTGATTGATAGCAATAGAATACATTATTTGTTTAACAGTGTTATCTGACAAAGGTATTGATGTGAGTTTCTTTGCCTCTGCCTCCCCAAACATTGTTTTCACCATATCAATTGTGGCCGGTAATACCAAAGTCTCTGCAATAGTGTGTGGTTTCATAGCGTAGCGGGCCTAGCCATTCACCATGTGAATGATTCAAGTGCAACGGTCAAGTGCAGCCTTTTCCCATGATCTAAGGGCGCTCTCTTTTTGAATTTTATCTTTTTAGATTTGAATAATTTTCATTTAGAGTTTTAAGGTTAACCACATTACAATGATTTTGAGATACAAAGACAATATTATAATATATATACAGTGGGGAGAACAAGTATTTGATACACTTTTGCAGGTTTTCCTACTTACAAAGCATGTAGAGGTCTGTAAGTTTTATCATAGGTACACTTCAACTGTGAGAGAAAATCCAGAAAATCACATTGTATGATTTTTAAGTAATGAATTTGCATTTTATTGCATGACATAAGTATTTGATACATCAGAAAAGCAGAACTTAATATTTGGTACAGAAACCTTTGTTTTCAATTACAGAGATCATACGTTTCCTGTAGGTCTTGACCAGGTTTGCACACACTGCAGCAGGGATTTTGGCCCACTCCTCCATACAGACCTTCTCCAGATCCTTCAGGTTTCGGGGCTGTCGCTGGGCAATACGGACTTTCAGCTCCCTCCAAAGATGTTCTATTGGGTTCAGTTCTGGAGACTGGCTAGGCCACTCCAGGACGTTGAGATGCTTCTTACAGAGCCACTCCTTAGTTGCCCTGGCTGTGTGTTTCGGGTCGTTGTCATGCTGGAAGACCCAGCCACGACCCATCTTCAATGTTCTTACTGAGGGAAGGAGGTTGTTGGCCAAGATCTCGCGATACATGGCCCCATCCATCCTCCCCTCAATACGGTGCAGTCGTCCTGTCCCCTTTGCAGAAAAGCATCCCCAAAGAATGATGTTTCCACCTCCATGCTTCACGGTTGGGATGGTGTTCTTGGGGTTGTACTCATCCTTCTTCTTCCTCCAAACACGGCGAGTGGAGTTTAGACCAAAAAGCTCTATTTTTGTCTCATCAGACCACATGACCTTCTCCCATTCCTCCTCTGGATCATCCAGATTCGTCATTGGCAAACTTCAGACGGGCCTGGACATGCGCTGGCTTGAGCAGGGGGACCTTGCGTGCGCTGCAGGATTTTAATCCATGACGGCGTAGTGTGTTACTAATGGTTTTCTTTGAGACTGTGGTCCCAGCTCTCTTCAGGTCATTGACCAGGTCCTGCCGTGTAGTTCTGGACTGATCCCTCACCTTCCTCATGATCATTGATGCCCCACGAGGTGAGATCTTGCATGGAGCCCCAGACCGAGGGTGATTGACCATCATCTTGAACTTCTTCCATTTTCTAATAATTGCGCCAACAGTTGTTGCCTTCTCACCAAGCTGCTTGCCTATTGTCCTGTAGCCCATCCCAGCCTTGTGCAGGTCTACAATTTTATCCCTGATGTCCTTACACAGCTCTCTGGTCTTGGCCATTGTGGAGAGGTTGGAGTCTGTTTGATTGAGTGTGTGGACAGGTGTCTTTTATACAGGTAACGAGTTCAAACAGGTGCAGTTAATACAGGTAATGAGTGGAGAACAGGAGGGCTTCTTAAAGAAAAACTAACAGGTCTGTGAGAGCCGTAATTCTTACTGGTTGGTAGGTGATCAAATACTTATGTCATGCAATAAAATGTAAATTAATTACTTAAAAATCATACAATGTGTTTTTCTGGATTTTTGGATTTTTAGATTCTGTCTCTCACAGTTGAAGTGTACCTATGTTAAAAATTACAGACCTCTACATGCTTTGTAAGTAGGAAAACCTGCAAAATCGGCAGTGTATCAAATACTTGTTCTCCCCACTGTATATTTTTTTGTATATATTTTGTTTTTGGGGGGGATTTTGGAAATTCTCCCGTGATCCCATTTTTATATCAGGTGACCCCACATGGGGTTGTGACCCCTAGTTCGGGAACCGCTGGTTTAGCTAATAATTTGTCGCAAATACAATGCTTTTAGATTTTGATATATTTAGGAATAGTTTTTACTAGCCACCCATTCTAAAACTGACTTCAGCTCTTTGTTAAGTGTTGCAGTGATTTCACTTGCTGTGGTAGCTGACATTTATAATGTTGAGTCATCAGCGTACATGGACGCACTGGCTTTACTAAGGCTATTGGTAGGTCATTAGTAAAAATTGAAAATAAAGTCAAGGGCCAATACAGCTACCTTGAGGTATGCCTAACTCTACTTGGTTTATGTTAGAGAGGCATCCATTTTAAGAACACCCTCTGCGTTCTGTTAAATAGGTAACTCTTGATCCACGATATAGCAGAGGATGTTAACCCATAAAACATATGTTTTGACATTACCCTGAAGAAGGCAGTAATGCCGAAAAGTTGGTGGTTTACCCAATAAATTACCGGGAGCTTGTATATAGAGTGTGCAACTCTCTTTATTTATTTTTATAGCATACAGTTTACTCGCCGTTAGTCAGCACCTCTACCAACTTTTTTGGGGGGTGTGCGCCAGCTCATGCTATTTATTAGATTATTGATAGACAACAATATACAGTACCAGTCAAAAGTTTGGACACACCTACTCATTCAAGGGTTTTTCTTAAATTTTTACTATTTTCTACATTGTAGAATAATAGTGAAGACATCAAAACTATGAAATAACACATATGGAATCATGGAGTAACCAAAAAAGTGTTAAACAAATCAAAATATATTTTAAATTCTTCAAAGTAGCCACCCTTTGCCTTGATGACAGCTTTGCACACTTTTGGCATTCTCTCAACCAGCTTCACCTGGAATGCTTTTCCAACAGTCTTGAAGGAGTTCCCACATATGCTGAGCACTTGTTGGCTGCTTTTCCTTCACTCTGCGGTCGAACTCATCCCAAACCATCTCAATTGAGTTGAGGTCGGGTGATTGTGGAGGCCAGGTCATCTGATACAGCACTCCCTCACTCTCTTCCTTGGTCAAATAGCCCTTACACATCCTGGAGGTGTGTTGGGTCATTGTTCTGTTTAAAAACAAATGATAGTCCCACTAAGTGCAAACCAGATGGGATGGCGTATTGCTGCAGAATGCTGTGGTAGCTATGCTGGTTAAGTGTGCCTTGAATTCTAAATAAATCACAGACAGTGTTACCAGCAAAGCACCCCCACACCATCACACCTTCTCCTCCATGCTTCACGGTGGGAACCACATATGTGGAGATCATCCGTTCACCTATTCTGCGTCTCACAAAGACACAGCGGTTGGAACCAAAAATCTCACATTTGGAGTCATCAGACCAAAGGACAGATTTCCACCGGTCTAATGTCCATTGCTCGTGTTTCTTGGCCCAAGCAAGTCTCTTCTTCTTATTGGTGTCCTTTAGTAGTGGTTTCTCTGCAGCAATTCGACCATGAAGGCCTGATTCACGCAGTTTCCTCTGAACAGTTGATGTTGAGATGTGTCTGTTACTTGAACTATGTGAAGCATTTATTTGGGCTGCAATTTCTGAGGCTGGTAACTCTAATGAACTTATCCTCTGCAGCAGAGGTAACTCTGGTCTTCCTTTCCTGTGCCGGTCCTCATGAGAGCCAGTTTCATCATAGCGCTTGATGGTATTTGCGACTGCAGTTGAAGAAACTTTCAAAGTTCTTGACATTTTCCGCATTGACTGACCTTCATGTCTTAAAATAATGATGGACTGTCGTTTCTCTTTGCTTATTTGAGCTGTTCTTGCCATAATATGGACTTGTTTTTTTAACCAAATATGGCTATCTTCTGTATACCCCCCTACCTTGTCACAACACAACTGATTGGCTCAAACACATTAAGAAGGAAAGAAATTCCACAAATTAACTTTTAACAAGGCACACCTGTTAATTGAAATGCATTCCAGGTGACTACCACATGAAGCTGGTTGAGAGAATGCCAAGAGTGTGCAAAGCTACAATCAAGGAAAAGGGTGGCTACTTTTAAGAATCTCAAATATAACATATATTTTGATTTGTTTAACACTTTTGTGGTTACTACATGATTCCATATGTGTTATTTAATAGTTTTTAATGTCTTCACTATTATTCTACAATGTAAGAAATAGTTAAAAAATTGCGAAGAACCCTTGAATGAGTAGGTGTTTCCAAACTTTTGACTGGTACTGTATATATTTTTTGTGGACTTTTAACATTAAAATATCTGGTAGAACTTGCCCCTAACATTAATATACAGGTAACTGTCAAATTAATGGAAACACTTGAGTAAATGAGGGATACAAAGTGTATTGAAAGCAGGTGCTTCCACACGGGTGTGGTTTCTGAGTTAATTAAGCAGTTAACGTCCCATCATGCTAAAAATGCTGGGCAGGCCATTCTTTTTGCTACCATGGCTATGCCCCAAAAGGATGACAATGCTCCCATCCACAGGGCAAGAGTGGTCACTGAATGGTTTGATGATCATGAAAACGATATTAACCATATGCCATGGCGGTATCAGTCACCAGATCTCAACCACATGAACACATATGGGAGATGCTGGAGGGTTGGGTGAGACCGCATTTTCTATCATCAACAAAACACTAAATGATGGAATTTATTGTGGAAGAATGGTGTCTCATCCCTCCGATAGAGCTCCAGACACTACAATTTATGCCAAGGTGCATTGAAGCTGTTCTGGCTCGTGGTGGCCCAACTCCCTATTAAGACGCTTTATGTTTGTGTTTCCTTTATTTTGGCAGTTACCTGTATCTCACATTGGCCTAGGGATATGGAGTAAATTCTACAGGGTCTCTGTAATCAACAATTGCTGTGAGAGGAAATATATATATTTTTCTGTTTAACACTGACACCCAGTGGCCAAAATAACCTGTTTGCTTTGCTTCCTCTCTCTTATCACAGGATTCCTCTATGGACTCTCCTTGTTCATTGTGTTCGCTGGAAGCTATGTCAAGCGGTTAAGGAGGCTTGTGTGTGCCAGGTACCACCCCAAACGAGAATGGGTATGTTATGACCCAGTCACACCTTTCTCCTAATCTGTCCAGTCCCAAACCCCATCCTCTAGCCCAGGGTTGCCAAACCCTGTTCCTGGAGAGCTACCCTCCTGTAGGTTTTTGCTCCAACCCCAGGTGTTACTAACCTGATTGATCTTATCAACCTCCTAATTATTAGAATCAGGTGTGCTAAATTAGGGTTGGAGCAAAAACCTACAGGACGGTAGCTCTCCAGGAACAGAGTTGGCAGTCCTGCGTCTAGCCCCTACCACTTCTGTTTTGCTGATCTGAAGGAACCAGGTAGGTGTAGTAATAGATGTCTACCTTTACAGTGGGCTTAGCTGTCGCTTACACCTATCCATTTCCTTTAGATCTGCAAACACTGACGAGTTAGGGGCTGTCAGTTACATAAAAACTACACTGAAATTAGAAGATCCACAGATTTGGTCACAATAGCCACTTCAGGATGTGTTTTGGGACAGGCACAATATAACTTGTTCTGCAGTAGTCTACTGGTCTGGGAGTCTAGGAGAAAGAGGAATGTGAGCAATGCATAGAATTTAAACAATGTCAAGACTTCAGGGGAACAGGCAGGTCAGCACTGCAATACAGATGTGCTTGTCTTGATTTCAGGACAAAAGAACAGACAGAAATTGAATGCTTAAAAAGTGAATACAGTTTGATCACGTTCTCTTCTTGTCGTGCCAAAGGTAGATAAACTATTAAACCAGATAAAAAGCTACAGTTGAAGTTGGAAGTTTACATACACCTTAGCCAAATACATTTAAACTCAGTTTCACAATTCCTGACATTATTAAATTCCCTGTTTTAGGTCAGTTAGGATCACCACTTTATTTTAAGAATGTGAAATGTCAGAATAATAGTAGAGAGAATGATTTATTTAAGCTTTTATTTCTTCATCATATTCCCAGTGAGTCAGAAGTTTACATACACTCAATTAGTATTTGGTAGCATTGCCTTTAAATTGTTTAACTTGGGTCAAACGTTTCGGGTAGCCTTCCACAAGCTTCCCACAATAAGTTGGGTGAATTTTGGCCCATTCCTCCTGACAGAGCTGGTGTAACTGAGTCAGGTTTGTAGGCCTCCTTGCTCGCACACGCTTTTTCAGTTCTGCCCACAAATGTTCTATAGGATTGAGGTCAGGGCTTTGTGATGGCCACTCCAATATCTTGACTTTGTTGTCCTTAAGCCATTTTGCCACAACTTTGGAAGTATGCTTGGGGTCATTGTCCATTTGGAAGACCCATTTGCGACCAAGCTTTAACTTCCTGACTGATGTCTTGAGATGTTGCTTCAATATATCCACATACTTTTCCTTCCTCATGATGCCATCTATTTTGTGAAGTGCACCAGTCCCTCCTGCAGCAAAGCACCCCCACAGCATGATGTTGCCACCCCCGTGCTTCACGGTTGGGATGGTGTTCTTTGGCTTTCAAGCCATCGCCTTTTTCCTCCAAACATAACGATGGTCATTATGGCCAAACAGTTCTATTTTTGTTTCATCAGACCAGAGGACATTTCTCCAAAAAGTACTATCTTTGTCCCCATGTGCAGTTGCAAACCGTAGTCTGGCTTTTTTATGGCGGTTTTGGAGCAGTGGCTTCTTCCTTGCTGAGCGGCCTTTCAGGTTATGTCGATATAGGAATTGTTTTACTGTGGATATAGATACATTTGTACCTGTTTCCTCCAGCATCTTCACAAGGTCCTTTGCTGTTGTTCTGGGATTGATTTGCATTTTTCACACCAAAGTATGTTAATCTCTAGGAGACAGAACGCGTCTCCTTCCTGAGCGGAATGACGGCTGCGTGGTCCCATGGTGTTTATACTTGCGTACTATTGTTTGTACAGATGAACGTGGTACCTTCAGGCGTTTGGAAATTGCTCCCAAGGATGAACCAGACTTCTGGAGGTCTACAATTTTTTTCTGAGGTCATGGCTGATTTCTTTTGATTTTCCCATGATGTCAAGCAAAGAGACACTGAGTTTGAAGGTAGGCCTTGAAATACATCCACAGGTACACCTCCAATTGACTCAAATGATGTCAATTAGCCTATCAGAAGCTTCTAAAGCCATGACATCATTTTCTGGAATTTTCCAAGCTGTTTAAAGGCACAGTCAACTTAGTGTATGTAAACTTCTGACCCACTGGAATTGTGATACAGTGAATCATAAGTGTAATAATCTGTCTGTAAACAAGTGTTGGAAAAATTACTTGTGTCATGCACAAAGTAGATGTCCTAACCGACTTGCCAAAACTATAGTTTGTTAACTAGAAATTTGTGGAGTGGTTGAAAAACGAGTTATAATTACTCCATCCTAAGTGTATGTAACTTCCGACTTCAACTGTATATACATTTTGTTGTAGATTCTGGTCATATATAGTGGCGGTGTTGGTCATTGTTTGTATACTGGTAGTGGCACAGTTAGCATCACACTCAGCCATGATCTATTACAAACTGGTGTGACAGGGAAGGTGTTGCATCATTCTAATGGCAGTGTTCATACACATTGCCAGCAGCTTCAGGTTTAGTGTCACTACATTTTATAATAGACTTTTGGATCAGATGGAATTCAAACCATGTACAGAATGTTGAGCATCAGCTGTGTAGCTTAACTTAGTGTCAGAAGAACCGATGTGGATGTGGTGGAGGAGTCAGGCGCAGGACACAGAGGATTCGTCCAAAATACTTTACTAGTCCAAAGTGCAACAAAACAATACACGACCTCGAAAACAAACGGAGGCGAGGGAATTACGCAAACATGCGTAAACAATACACAAAACAGACAGAGCGCAAACACGCAGCTCCGCACGACAGGCAGACAACAACACACAATCTAACTAATACAAAACAAGGAACTTATAGGACACGTAATCAGGACACAAACAGATACAGGTGTACAAGACAGACCAAAGCAATCACACCACGAAACATACAACGGTGGCAGCTAGTATTCCGGGGACGGCGAACGCCGAAGCCTGCCCGAACCAGGAGGAGGAGCAGTCTCGGCCGAAACCGTGACAGTACCCCCCCCTTGACGCGCGGCTCCAGCCGTGCGCCGACCCCGGCCTCGGGGACGGCCAGGAGGACGCGGACCCGGGCGCGTGGGATGCCCACGGTGGAACTCAGTCAGGAGGGATGGATCGAGGATGTCCCTCCTAGGCACCCAGCACCGTTCCTCCGGATCGTACCCCTCCCACTCCACGAGATACTGGAGACCACTCATCCGGCGCCTCGAGTCCAAGATGGTCCGGACCCTGTACGCCGGGGCCCCCTCGATGTCCAAAGGGGGCGGAGGGGTCTCTCCTATCTCATCTTCTTGGAGTGGACCAGCTACCACCGGCCTAAGAAGAGACACATGGAACGAGGGGTTAATATTTTTGTACTCAATAGGCAGTTGTAACCTGTAACACACCTCGTTCAATCTTCTCAGGACTTTGAAGGGCCCCACAAACCGCCAACCCAGCTTCCGGCAGGGCAGGCGGAGGGGCAGGTTTCGAGTCGAGAGCCAGACTCGATCTCCCGGTGCGTACACCGGTCCCTCACTGCGGTGGCGATCGGCGCTCGCCTTTTGTTGACGGATGGCCCGCTGCAGATGGACATGGGCAGCGTCCCACGTCTCCTCCGAGCGCCGAATCCACTCGTCCACCGCAGGGGCCTCGATCTGGCTCTCGTGCCACGGTGCCAGGACCGGCTGATACCCTAAAACACACTGGAAAGGGGTTAAACCGGTGGAGGAGTGGCGGAGAGAGTTCTGGGCCATCTCTGCCCAGGGGATATACCTAGACCACTCCTCCGGCCGGTCCCGGCAATAGGACTTCAAAAACCTACCCACATCCTGGTTGACACGTTCAACCTGCCCATTGCTCTCTGGGTGGTACCCCGAGGTAAGGCTCACCGAGACCCCCAAGCGTTCCATGAACGCCCCCCAGACTCTGGAGGTGAACTGGGGACCTCGGTCGGACACAATATCCTCGGGGACCCCATAGTGCCGGAACACGTGGGTAAATAGGGCCTCGGCGGTCTGTAGGGCAGTAGGGAGACACGGCATTGGGAGGAGACGACAGGCCTTGGAAAACCGATCCACAACGACCAAAATGGTGGTATTCCCCTGGGAAGGGGGCAGGTCGGTCACAAAATCCACCGAGAGGTGGGACCATGGTCGTTGTGGAACGGGCAGGGGATGTAACTTACCCCTGGGCAAATGTCTAGGCGCCTTACACTGGGCGCACACCGAGCAGGAGGAGACATAAACCCTCACATCCTTAGCTAACGTTGGCCACCAGTATTTCACGCTAAGGCAGTGCACGGTCCGGCCAATACCTGGATGTCCAGAGGAGGGTGATGTATGAGCCCAATAAATCAGACGATCACGAACCTCGAGCGGAACGTACTTCCGACCCACAGGACACTCGGGGGGAGTAGGGTCGGCACGCAGTGCCCGCTCGATTTCCGCATCGACCTCCCATACCACCGGAGCCACCAGACAAGACTCCGGCAGTATGGAAGTAGGCTCAATAGACCTCTCCTCTGTGTCATACCGCCGGGACAGGGCGTCTGCCTTACCATTCTGGGACCCTGGGATGTATGTGATCTTAAAAACAAACCGGGTCAGGAACATGTTCCACCTAGCCTGACGAGGGTTCAATCTCCTAGCTGCCCGGATGTACTCCAGGTTACGGTGATCAGTCAGAATGAGGAAAGGGTGTTGAGACCCCTCAAGCCAATGCCTCCACACCTTTAGGGCCTGGACTACGGCTAACAGCTCCCTGTCCCCAACGTCATAATTGCGCTCCTCCGAGCTGAGCTTCTTGGAGTAGAACGCACAGGGGCGGAGTTTAGGTGGCGTGCCGGACCGTTGTGACAGGACTGCCCCAATACCGGTCTCGGACGCGTCTACCTCTACTTGGAATGGTAAAGAGGGATCCGGATGCGCCAGCACCGGGGCCGAGGTGAACAGGTTCTTCAGTTTGACAAATGCCCTGTCCGCCTCAGCTGACCACTGCAAACGAACCGGACCCCCCTTTAGCAGGGACGAAATGGGAGCTGCAACCTGTCCAAAGCCCCGAATAAACCTCCGGTAGTAAT
The DNA here is from genome assembly GCF_020615455.1 of Coregonus clupeaformis. Taxonomy (NCBI): domain Eukaryota; kingdom Metazoa; phylum Chordata; class Actinopteri; order Salmoniformes; family Salmonidae; genus Coregonus; species Coregonus clupeaformis. The sequence goes on along the minus strand of NW_025533761.1, from coordinate 384,720 downwards.
TAGCAAAACCCAAGAACTGCTGCACCTCTTTTACAGTGGTTGGAGTTTGCCAATTACGCACGGCCGATACACGGTCTACCTCTATCTCCACACCAGACGCGGACAACCGATAACCCAAAAAGGAGATGGACTCCTGGAAGAACAGGCATTTCTCTGCCTTGACATACAAGTCATGCTCCAACAGTCTTCTCAACACTCGGCGCACCAGGGCTACATGCTCGGCTCGTGTAGAAGAGTACACTAGGATGTCGTCGATGTACACTACCACACCCTGCCCATGCATGTCCCGGAAAATCTCGTCAACAAAGGATTGGAAGACTGAAGGAGCATTCATTAGCCCGTATGGCATGACGAGATACTCGTAATGACCCGAGGTGGTGCTAAATGCTGTTTTCCATTCATCCCCCTCCCTAATGCGCACCAGATTGTACGCGCTCCTGAGATCCAACTTTGTGAAGAACTGCGCTCCGTGTAACGATTCCGTCATAGTCGCAATCAGTGGAAGAGGGTAACTGTACTTAACCGTGATCTGATTGAGACTACGGTAATCAATACACGGGCGCAACCCCCCGTCCTTCTTCTTCACAAAGAAGAAACTTGAGGAAACCGGGGAAGTGGAGGACCGTATGTATCCCTGTGCCAAGGACTCGGCTATGTAAGTCTCCATAGCAGCTGTCTCCTCTTGAGACAGGGGATACACACGGCTCCGCGGAAGAGCCGCTCCTGTTTGGAGATTTATCGCACAGTCCCCCTGTCTATGAGGTGGTAGCCGTGTTGCCCTCGTTTTGCTGAACACAAGTGCTAAGTCCTCATACTCAGGGGGAATGCGCATTGCGGGCACTTGGTTCGGACTCTCTACCGAGGTCGCCCCTAAGGAAACACCTAGACATCTCCCTACACACTGGGCAGACCACTCCATAAGAGCCCTCTGTTGCCACGCAATGGTAGGATCATGGGTGCTTAACCAGGGAAGCCCCAACACCACAGGGTACGCAGGAGAGTCAATCAGATAAAACTGAATGATCTCCTCATGACCCCCCTGCGTCGTCATCGTAAGTGGTGCTGTGACTTCCCTGATCAGCCCCGACCCCAACGGCCGGCTGTCTAAGGCGTGGACAGGAAAGGGGGCTTCTACCGGCCGAAGGGGAATTCCTAACCTACAACAAAATGCCCGATCAATAAAATTCCCAGCTGCGCCTGAATCTACTAGCACCTTATGCTGGGAATGAGGTGCCACCTGTGGAAATCTCACAGGAATACTCATGTGACCAACAGAAAGCTCTGGGTAAGTGGGGCGCCTACTCACCTGAAATGACTCCCCAGTGCGTGACCTGTTGTCCCCTCTCCCAGGAGACCCTCCCCAGCACCTGGCCGCGGTGTGTCCTCCACGGCCACAGTTGGTGCAGGGGGTGGCCCCCCTCGGGTTCTCTCTCCTCCTCTCTCTAGCGCCAGCACCCCCGAGCTCCATGGGAATCGGCTCGGAGGTGCTGGAGGGTGGAATGGAAGACCCCCACTCGGGACGTCCGCGGGTAGCCAGCAGGGTGTCTAGACGGATGGAGATGTCCACCAACTGGTTGAATGATAGGTTGGTGTCCCTGCAGGCCAGCTCACGACGAACGTCCTCTCGTAGGCTACACCGGTAATGGCCGATGAGGGCCCTCTCATTCCACCCCGCATCCGCCGCTAGCGTCCGGAACTCCAGTGCGAACTCCTGTGCGCTCCTCTTCCCCTGTCGGAGGTGGAACAGACGCTCTCCCGCCGCTTTCCCTTCAGGTGGGTGATCGAAGACAGCCCTGAAGCGGCGGGAGAACTCCGCGTAGGTGATGGTAGCGGCGTCTATTCCCCTCCATTCGGCGTTGGCCCACTCCAACGCCTTGCCGGATAGACAGGAGATGAGGGCGGATACGCTCTCGTATCCCGAGGGCGCTGGGTGTATGGTAGCCAGGTAGAGTTCCACCTGCAGGAGGAACCCCTGACACCCGGCTGCAGAACCGTCATATGCCCTCGGGAGCGAGAGCCGAATGCCACTGGGTTCCGGTGCTGAGAGAGGAGGACTGGCCGTTGGTGATGGGATGGTGTAAGAAGGCGTGGGCACCTCTCCAGTAACCAACCGGCGCAGAGTGTTGGACACCTCATCCATGGCGGCTCCAAGTTGCCCGATCATGGTGTCTTGGTAGCTGATCCGTTCTTTCAGGGACTTGGGTGCCGCCGCTGCTCCTGCTGACTCCATAGTTGGTGTGTTGTTCTGTCAGAAGAACCGATGTGGATGTGGTGGAGGAGTCAGGCGCAGGACACAGAGGATTCGTCCAAAAGACTTTACTAGTCCAAAGTGCAACAAAACAATACACGACCTCGAAAACAAACGGAGGCGAGGGAATTACGCAAACATGCGTAAACAATACACAAAACAGACAGAGCGCAAACACGCAGCTCCGCACGACAGGCAGACAACAACACACAATCTAACTAATACAAAACAAGGAACTTATAGGACACGTAATCAGGACACAAACAGATACAGGTGTACAAGACAGACCAAAGCAATCACACCACGAAACATACAACGGTGGCAGCTAGTATTCCGGGGACGGCGAACGCCGAAGCCTGCCCGAACCAGGAGGAGGAGCAGTCTCGGCCGAAACCGTGACACTTAGTCTACATGCACACATAACTCGATGTACAGGTAACTGCCAAAATAAAGGAAACACCAACATAAAGTGTCTTAATAGAGTGTGGGGCCACCACGAGCCACCAGAACAGCTTCAATGCACCTTGGCATAGATTATACAAGTGTCTGGAACTCTATTGGAGGGATGCGACACCATTCTTCCACGAGAAATTCCATCATTTGGGGTTTTGTTAATGGTGGTGGAAAGCGCTGCCTCAAGCCTCGTTCACATTACCCATAAGCACTCCGTTACGTTGCGCCGGATGTCATGCATTTCAATGGGGACGTCCACAACGGAGTGCAAACGCAATGCCCCCTTGCAGTTGAAGGCTCCGTTGCGAGATGGAAGCTGCATACTTTGACATTTTTCAAACTTTGCGTCGTCTTCAGTCCACCCAGAGTCCGTAGAAGAACAGGAAGTTGCCAAACCACAGAAGAAGATGAAAATATGTGGTTTCCGGTAATGGCTTTATGGGATCTAGCAACTTGTAAACAATTACCCATTCCTATAAGTGAATACTATTTTAATAGTCATGTTAAATAATACACATTGGCTGTTAAGCCAATTATATTATATGACTGTTGCCTCACGTTTTAAGTTTATTGTGATGTTAATAACGTTTGTTTTTGATGATGATTATTAGGTGGAGGTCGCTAGCTACAATGGTATCTTCAACCTAGCCTAGCGTTTAGCTAGCTGCTCTGCAGTGCAAGCTAGCTTTACTTGCTATAAAGTTATAGAAACAAGTTGAGGAAAAAGTAACTAAACAAAATATGTTTATTATCACCTGTAACAATATATTTATTTTTATACATGACCCTAAGAATGATGGGATGTTAATTGCTTCATTAACTCAGGAACCACAACTGTGTGGAAGCACCTGCTTTCAATATACTTTGTATCCCTCCTTTACTCGAGTGTTTCCTTTATTTTGGCAATTATCTGTATATGTATATTGTCTGCCAATGGGTATTTATTGTCTTGCCCTGGTGACAATCTAATTTCCTCTGAGATTGACAAAGCATGATCAGGAAATTCTATAGATTATCTACTGGGCCAGGCTGCAGATGCATTCTATTTGTCCAGCACCTTTTCCAGATCCAGACACTTCAACACTTTTAACATAACATAGAGCAGGTAAAGGTGTTTCTCTATCTTCTGTGGGGCAGGAGCGGGTGCAGCTCCTCCACAGGAGGATCCAGAGCCAGCGTACGTCTCTAGGTAAAGCCCTGCTGAGGTCTGTAGCCAGGAGCAGGGCAGACGGAGAGGGGACCAACTTCCTCCAGACACTAACAACCTGGTAAAATGAATGTCAATTTCCTAAATCTCCCATTCTTGAAGCCATTTCCCATCTTTTCACCATATTAGTATTTTAACTAGTGCAGTTATTTTGACCATGCAAATCCAGAATAGTTGAGGACTGTAACACATTACACATATTTATAGTGGATGTGTGTACAGATAACTTTGACACATCACTAATGTTATTACAGCTAATGATGTGTTCTTTAATCTAGCCTCCCAGGTGGGTCCTACCTGGCTGAGTTTCTGGGGGTGTCCTCTGTCTCTTGCATGGCCTGTGGAAGGAGAGGAGAGGGACAGGACGACCCCAGCATGGTCACATGCATCACCCCTCAGTGTAAAGGTACAGCAGCCTAACTCAGGCCTTTAAGGTCTTTGCTTTATGTTGCTTTTGTTTATAGGACCCCCTTGAAAAGTAGATACATCTGTTTCCTTTAAAGACTCTACAAGCTCATAAATGTTACCTGCCTTTCATGTACCGGTTGTCACGGATTCTGCCGAGGCTGCTCCTCCTCCTTGCTCGGGCAGGCTTCGGCGTTCGTCGTCCCCGGAGTACTAGCTACTGCCGATCGATGTTTCGGTGTTTGTCTTGTTTTGTCTTGAGTAGTTACACCTGTTGTCTATTATGTTTGATTGTATATCCTATAATTACCCTTGTCTCACGTTTGGTATTTGTGTGATATTGTTTTGTGTCTAGGCGGTATCGGCATTGCTGTATTTCATATTACGTGTATGGTGTTTTTCCCTCCTGGTTCGGAGGTTTTGTTTTGTTCTTTACTATTAGTAAAGTAAGTCTGCTAGTATCTCTGTGTCCTGCGATTGACTTCACTCGCCTCATACACATCGAACCTGACAGAATAACACACCACACCATGGAGTCAGCAGGATCAGCGGTGCCAACGGGATCATTGGAGGAGCGCGTAAGCAACCAAGACACCATGATCCAGAAACTGGGCACCGCCATGCAAGATGTTATGAACACCTTGAGCCGATGGGAGAGAGGAGGTTTGCCCACACCTCCTCCAACAATACCACCACCCTCAGCCATACACATCGTTCCATCTCCGGAGTCCAGTGGGATTCGGCTCTCGCTCCCGAGGGCTTATGATGGCACCGCGGCCGGGTGTCAGGGTTTCCTGCTCCAAGTAGAACTCTACCTGGCAACCATTCACCCGGCGCCCTCGGGATACGAGAGCGTTCCCGCCCTCATCTTCTGTCTGTCTGGCAAGGCACTGGAGTGGGCCAACGCCGAGTGGAGGGGAATAGACGCCGCTACAGTCAGTTATGCAGAGTTCTCCCGCCGCTTCAGGGCGGTTTTCGATCATCCCCCAGAGGGGAAAGCGGCGGGGGAGCGTCTGTTCCACCTCAGACAGGGGAAGAGGAGCGCGCAGGAATTCGCACTGGATTTCCGGACTCTGGCGGCCAATGCGGGATGGAATGAGAGGGCCCTCATCGACCACTATAGGTGCAGCCTACGGGAGGACGTTCGCCGAGAGTTGGCATGCAGGAACACCAAACTGAGTTTCGATCAGCTGGTGGACATGTCGATTCGTCTGGATACCCTGTTGGCTACCCGCGGACGTCGATTCCATCCCCCAGCACCTCCGAGCCGAGCCCTATGGAGCTCGGGGGTGCTGGTGCTAGAGAGAGGAGGAGAGAGACCAGGAGAGAGGGCGTCCCCTGCACCAACTGTGGCCGCAGAGGACACACTGCGGTTCGGTGCTGGGGAGGGTCTCCTAGGGATCGAGGCAGCAGGCCACGCACTGATGAGTCATTCCAGGTGAGTAAGCGCCCAACTCACCCAGAGCTCTCTGTTGTCCACATGTGTATCCAAGTTGTGTTTCCCGAGGTTTCTTCTCACTCCCAGCATAAGGCGGTAGTCGATTCAGGCGCAGCTGGGAATTTTATTGATCGCAGTTTCTGTTATAAGTTAGGGATTCCCCTCATACCAGTTGATGTGCCCTTCCCTATCCATGCCCTAGACAGCCGCCCTTTGGGGTCGGGATTGATTAGGGAGGTCACAGCGCCACTTAAGATGAAGACGCAGGGGGGTCATGAGGAGATTATACAGTTGTATTTGATTGACTCTCCTGCGTTTCCCGTGGTTTTGGGGCTTCCCTGGTTAATATCTCATGACCCCAACATTTCATGGCAACAGAGGGCTCTCAGGGAATGGTCTGATCAGTGTGTCGGGCGGTGTATAGGTGTTTCCGTTGGGGCAACAACGGTGGAAAGTCCGAACCAAATGCCCGCACTGCACATTCCTCCTGAGTATACAGATTTGGCACTCGTCTTCAGTAAGAAGAGGGCGACTCAATTACCACCTCATAGACAGGGGGATTGTGCGATAGACCTCCAGGCAGGCGCTGCACTTCCGCGTAGTCATGTGTATCCTCTGTCTCAAGAGGAGACGGCGGCTATGGAGACAAACGTCACCGAATCTCTGGGACAGGGATACATACGGCCATCCACTTCTCCTGCGTCCTCGAGTTTCTTTTTTTGTGAAGAAGAAGGATGGGGGTTTGCGCCCGTGTATTGATTACCGTGCTCTCAATCAGATTACTATTAAATACAGTTATCCTCTCCCTCTGATTGCGAGTATGACGGAGTCATTACACGGGGCGCGATTCTTCACAAAATTGGATCTCAGGAGCGCTTACAACCTGGTGCGCATTAGGTAGGGAGATGAATGGAAAACAGCATTTAGTACCACCTCGGGTCACTATGAGTATCTTGTCATGCCCTACGGGTTAATGAATGCTCCTTCAGTCTTCCAATCATTTGTGGACAAGATTTTCCGGGATTTGCATGGACAGGGTGTAGTGGTGTATATTGATGACATTCTAACATACTCCGCTACACGAGCCGAGCATGTGTCCCTGGTGCGTCGGGTGTTGGGTAGGCTGTTGGAGCATGACTTGTATGTGAAGGCGGAGAAATGCCTGTTTTTCCAGGAGTCCATCTCCTTCCTGGGACATCGGTTGTCCGCGTCAGGGGTGGAGATGGAGATTGACCGCGTTTCAGCCGTGCGTAATTGGCAGACTCCCACCACGGTTAAGGAGGTGCAGCGGTTTTTGGGTTTTGCCAATTACTACCGGAGGTTTATCCGGGGTTTTGGACAGGTAGCAGCTCCCATCACCTCCCTGCTAAAGGGGGGCCCGGTGCGTTTGCAGTGGTCGGCTGAGGCGGACAGTGCGTTTAGACATCTGAAGGACCTGTTCACCTCGGTTCCGGTGCTGGCACATCCGGACCCCTCTTTGGCGTTCCAAGTGGAGGTGGATGCGTCCGAGGCGGGGATTGATGCTGTACTGTCTCAACGCTCGGGCACGCCTCCTAAACTCCGTCCCTGTGCCTTTTATTCTAAGAAGCTCAGTCCGGCGGAACGAAATTATGACGTGGGGGACAGGGAGCTGCTAGCGGTGGTTCAAGCCCTAAAGGTGTGGAGGCATTGGCTTGAGGGGGCTAAACACCCTTTCCTCATTCTGACTGACCATCGTAACCTGGAGTACATCCGGGCAGCGAGGAGACTGAACCCTCGTCAGGCTAGGTGGGCCATGTTTCTTGCCCGGTTTGTATTTAAGCTCACGTATATACCAGGGTCACAGAACGTGAAGGCAGACGCCCTGTCCCGGCGATATGACACAGAGGAGAGGTCCATTGAGCCCACTCCCATACTTCCGGAGTCTTGTCTGGTGGCACCGGTGGTGTGGGAGGTCGATGCGGAGATCGAGTGGGCGTTACGTACAGACCCTACTCCTCCTGAGTGTCCAGAGGGGCGGAAGTACGTGCCGCTCGAGATCCGTGATCGACTGATATATTGGGATCACACGTCACCCTCCTCTGGTCATCCGGGTATAGGTCGAACGGTGCACTGCCTTAGCGGGAGGTTTTTTTTTTAAGTCCTGAGGAGATTGAACGAGGTATGTTATAGGTTACAACTGTCCATAAATTACCGCATTAACCCCTCGTTCCATGTGTCTCTCCTCAGGCCGGTGGTAGCTGGTCCACTCCAGGAGAATGAGATACGAGAGGCTCCTCCGCCCCCACTGGACATCGAGGGGGCTCCGGCGTACTCAGTCCGTTCCATCGTGGATTCGAGACGTCGGATGGGGGGTCTGCAGTATCTCGTGGAGTGGGAGGGGTACGGTCCGGAGGAACGGTGCTGGGTCCCTAGGAGGGACATCCTAGATCCCTCCCTCTTGACGGAGTTCCACCGGAGTCATCCGACTCGCCCTGCTCCGCGTCCTCTTGGCCGTCCCCGAGGCCGGGGTCGGCGCACGGCTGGAGCCGCGTGGGGGGGGGGGGGGTACTGTCACGGATTCTGCCGAGGCTGCTCCGCCTCCTTGCTCGGGCAGGCTTCGGCGTTCGTCGTCACCGGAGTACTAGCTACTGCCGTTCGGTGTTTGTCCTGTTTAGTCTTGAGTAGTTACACCTGTTGTCTATTATGTTTGATTGTATATCCTATAATTACCCTTGTCTCACGTTTGGTATTTGTGTGATATTGTTTTGTGTCTAGGCGGTATCGGCATTGCTGTATTTCATATTACGTGTATGGTGTTTTTCCCTCCTGGTTCGGAGGTTTTGTTTTGTTCTTTACTATTAGTAAAGTAAGTCTGCTAGTATCTCTGTGTCCTGCGCTTGACTTCACTCGCCTCATACACATAGAACCTGACACCGGTTTTCTTTGAGTGTCATAAAATCGTATCTTTTTCCTTGTGAAATGAAATGGAGTTTTACCTTATTGTGTGTACAGTGAGGGAGTTGACTCTGTTAAACTGTTGACTCAGCCTAGAAGGATAAGAATTCAGCTAACACCTTTGGTGAAGGACCACGAGGGGTGTGTTTCTCAAAGCCAGATTTGCAACTCTTTGAAACCACTTAGGGATTACATGTTGTTTCAGAATGTTAACCCATGTTTGCGAGCCATATCTTTGATACTATCTTGTGAAATACCCCCTGGTCTTGATGAGTTTTATGTTCCCCTTGGCAATCTGACTTTTCTGTTCCATTCAACTGCTCCACTGTGGTTTGTTGCACTCTAACCCATTTGCTGTTTTAACGTCCACAGGGGTATACTGTAAGCAGTGCTTCCAGAGTATGGGCCAGGTGTGTGCAGTTTGCATGGGACCCCTGACTTTTCAGGAGGACTGTGAGGAAGAGCTGTGAGTCTTCCACAAGGGCGCATTACTCATGACCTGTTTAACCTGTTAGATTCTAGCTGACCACTTAACTGTGGTCAGCTATGTATATACTTTATTCTATACTATCTATTGTATATACTGTATTCTATACTATCTATTGCATCTTAGCCTATGCAAAGACATTGCTCATCCATATATTTATATATTCTTATTCCATTCCTTTACTTAGATTTGTGTGTATTAGGTTTTTGTTGTGGAACTGTTAGATATTACTTGCTAGATATTGCTGCACTGTCGGAACAAGAAGCACAAGCATTTCGCTACACTCGCAATAACACCTGCTAACCATGTGTATGTGAACAATACATTTGATTAGATTTTAACTATCATGTTACACTTTGTTTGTAACATCAATACCATCATCCCGGAAACCCTAGACCCACTCCAATTCGCATACCGCCCCAACAGATCCACAGATGATGCAATCGCACTCCACACTGCCCTTTCCCACCTGGACAAAAGGAACACCTACAGTGAGGGGAAAAAGTATTTGATCCCCTGCTGATTTTGTACGTTTGCCCACTGACAATGACATGATCAGTCTATAATTTTAATGGTAGGTTTATTTGAACAGTGAGAGACAGAATAACAACAACAAAAATCCAGAAAAACACATGTCAAAAATGTTATAAATTTATTTGCATTTTAATGAGGGAAATAAGTATTTGACCCCTCTGCAAAACATGACTTAGTGGCAAAACCCTTGTTGGCAATTACAGAGGTCAGACGTTTCTTGTAGTTGGCCACCAGGTTTGCACACATCTCAGGAGGGATTTTGTTCCACTCCTCTTTACAGATCTTCTCCAAGTCATTAAGGTTTCGAGGCTGACGTTTGGCAACTCAAACCTTCAGCTTCCTCCACAGATTGTCTATGGGATTAAGGTCTGGAGACTGGCTAGGCCACTCCAGGACCTTAATGTGCTTCTGTCAGCTTCCTGCTTCCCCTGTTTGTCTCCTGGCCTCTAGAGGTCAGCTGTGTTCCCCTTTGCCTTAGTTCTTCCTCATGTGTCCTAATTAGCTTATCCAGGTCACCTGTGCCTTGTTTCCCCTTGTGTATTTTAGCTGTGTGTTTTCCCCTTGTTTCTCACTTGGTTATTGCGTCCTGACTGTGTGTCTCCTGCTTTGTCTCACCGTGTCTGTCCTAGTAAGTTTTTGAAGTTATCTTTAGTTTGTTTTTCTCCCCTCGTGGAGTTGTTTTGTTTTGCCTCCTGTTTTGGAACATTAAATCTACTTGCCTGGAGTATTGCCTTGGGTGTTTCATTTGGGTCCTACAACATCTCCTCTGTGGCTAAGGGGTAGTACCCCCAGCTCTACACTTCTGAGACCGGAGTTCTAACCCGGATTGTGACAGAATAACCAAGTCAATCATGGACCCAGAAACACTCAGTTCCCAGGACCTGTTGGCGGTGATCATTCGACATGAGGCTTCTTTCCAGCGCCATGAAGCCGTTTCTCAGCCGACAAGAGGAGCTGATGGCTAGACATTCTCAACTCCTGGCCGAAATGATGAGTTCCCTTCACCAGCTCTTTGAACGCCTCCTTGGTCCTCCCCCTTCCCCCCGGTCACCTCCCAGTGACGACAGGCCTTCTCGGTTGGCGGAGCCCCGACTACCACCTCCCAAGCCCTTTTCTGGGGATCCAAGCTCTTGCCAGGGTTTCCTCACCCAATGCTCCCTCACCTTCGAGCTCCAACCCTCAAGTTTTCCCACAGACCGTTCCAAGATTGCCTACCTCATTACCCTTCTTTCAGACAAGGCGCTCGCCTGGGCCTCTGCGGTGTGGCAGGCCCAGGAGGCCTGTTGTGACTCCCACGCTGCATTTGTAGAAGAGTTCAAGCGGGTGTTCGATCATCCTGTCAGTGGGCGGGAGGCTTCCAAGCGCCTACTGTCTCTCCGTCAGGGCCCCGAAGCACGGCAGATTTTGCCATTGAGTTCGAACCATAGCAGCAAGGAGCGGATGGAATGATGAAGCGCTGAGGGTCTGCTTTCAGGGAGGGTTATCTGAGCCCCTTCAAGATGAGTTAGCCACCCGTGAACCAGCTGAAGATCTCGAGTCCCTCATAGCCTTGGCCATCCGCCTGGACAATCGTCTAAGAGAGCGGAGAACGGCTCGCCGTCAGGTGTCTCAGTCCCAAGTTCCTCTGAGCAGCTCTGTTTCTCCTGTTTGGACTCCGTCATTCAGAGCTGCCCCGGCTCCTGAACTGCCCCAGGATTCCCCGGAGAGCATGCAGTTAGGCCGTTCCAGGCTTTCTTCCAACGAAAGGGAACGTCGCATGAGGGAGCGTCGGTGCCTCTACTGCGGGGTTGCCGGCCACTTCCGCTCCACTTGCCCCGAGCTTTGGGAAACGCCTGTCCCCGCCCAGCTACAGGAGGGTTGTGATGGGGAAAATTAGAGCTCCTCCTACTAACGCGGTCCTAGCTATTCCAGCCACTCTGTCCTGGGAGGGCCACCAGCATCGGGTCCAGGCTATGATCGATTCCGGTGCCGCAGGTGATTTTATGGATGTAACCTTGGCTAAGGAACTTAAGATCCCTACCCAACTACTTCCTCAACCCCAGGCAGTTACAGCCTTAGATGGCAGACCTCTGGAACCAGGAAAAGTTACTGAGGCGACTCAGTCCCTGCGACTTACCATCTCTCAACACCAGCAGGAGGAGACCTTCTATCTCATTGACTCTCCCGAGTATCCTATTATCCTGGGTCACCCTTGGCTATGCAGACATAATCCCCAGATCGACTGGCCTACTGGCACCATTCTTAGCTGGGGTCCCACTTGCCAACTCACCTGCATGCTTCAGAGTTCCTCAGCCCCTAGTACCCAGTTTCAAGAGTCTGTTGACGTCTCCCGAGTCCCCAGTGTTTACCATCGGTTCAAGGCAGTGTTCAGCAAGGCCCGGGCTACTGCCTTACCGCCTCATCGCACTTATGACTGTGCCATTGGTCTACTCCCTGGGTGCTGCCCTCCTAGAGGTCGGATCTTTTCCTTGTCCTCCCCGAGCACGCAGCTATGGACACCTACATTAAGGAGTCCTTGGCAGCCGGCCTCATCTATGCCTCTACTTCCCCGGCTGGGGCGGGCTTCTTTTTGTTGAAAAGAAAGACGGGGGTCTGAGGCCTTGTATTGATTACCGGGGACTCAACAAGATCACGGTTCGGAATCGATACCCTCTTCCTCTCATGGCCACTGCTTTTGAGCTGCTTCAAGGGGCTTCCATTTTTACTAAGCTGGATCTCCGCAATGCTTACCATCTCGTGCGGATCCGGCCAGGAGACGAATGGAAGACGGCGTTCAACACGCCCACGGGACACTATGAATATCGGGTGATGCCGTTCGGGCTCACCAATGCCCCCGCAGTATTCCAAGCCCTGATTAATGATGTTCTCCGGGATATGCTTAATCTGTTCGTCTTCGTGTACCTGGACGATATCCTCATCTTCTCGAGGTCACTGAAGGAACATGAGGGGCATGTTAGCCGGGTTCTCCAGAGGCTCCTTGACAATCACCTCTACGTTAAGCCTGAGAAGTGTGAATTTCATGTTTCTCAGACTCAGTTTCTCGGGTTTATTGTCACTCCCGGGCACCTAGAGATGGATCCCAAGAAGGTCAAGGCGGTCCACGATTGGCCCACACCTGCCACGGTCAAGGAGGTTCAACGGTTCATTGGCTTTTCTAACTTCTATCGGAAGTTCATCAAGAATTTCAGCTCGGTGGTAGCCCCCTTGACGACGCTTACCAAGGGAGGAGGGACCAAGATTCACTGGGGTCCGGAAGCAGCAGGGGCCTTCGAGGATCTCAAGCGCCGCTTCACTTCTGCTCCGATTCTGGTGACCCCTGACCCAGAGAGACCTTTCGTGGTGGAGGTGGACGCCTCAGAGGTGGGGGTGGGAGCCGTCCTGTCACAGAGGGGTGCGGATGGGAGATTACACCCTTGTGCCTTCATGTCTCGCCGCCTGTCTGAGGCCGAGCGCAACTACCACGTGGGGGATCTAGAGTTGCTTGCGGTAAAACTGGCCTTGGAAGAGTGGCGCCATTGGCTTGAGGGGGCTCAGCACCCTTTCCAGGTTCTCACAGACCACAAGAACCTGGAATATCTCCAACAGGCTAAGCGGATGAACCCTCGGCAAGCACGATGGTCCCTTTTCTTTAATCGATTCCAGTTCCTCCTGACTTACCGACCTGGCACCAAGAACGTCAAGCCGGATGCTCTGTCTCGAGTCTATTCTCCCGAGGTACAAGAGAAGCCCTTGGCATCGATTATTCCGAGGTCTAGGATCGTCGCACCTCTTCAGTGGGAACTAGAAAGAGGGGTACGAGAAGCTCTTGCCCATGAGCCCGATCCAGGCGGTGGTCCTGCCGGTCGCCTGTCATTCCTCTCTCGGTTCGGGCCCGCGTCTTGCAGTGGGGTCATGAGTCGCCCTTGACATGCCATCCTGGCAGTGCTCGCACACTGGAGTTCCTCCGACGGCGGTTTTGGTGGCCGTCCATCAAGAAGGACGTGCAGGTCTATGTTGAGGCCTGCCCTGTGTGCAACCAGGGAAAGTCGACACGCCAGCGACCCCAGGGACTGCTCCATCCCTTACCTGTTCCTCGAAGGCCATGGTCACACCTTTCTCTGGACTTTGTTACGGGACTTCCTCTATCCCAGGGCAACACCGTCATCCTTGTGGTGGTAGACCGTTTCTCTAAGGCTGCCCGGTTTATTCCCCTGCCCAAGCTGCCCTCGGCTAAGGAGACTGCTGAGCTCCTCATGAACCATGTCTTCCGGATATTTGGCATTCCCCTGGACGTGGTCTCTGACCGAGGTCCCCAATTCTCGTCCCGGTTTTGGGGGCCTTCTGCAGGCTTATTGGGGCCACAGCCAGCCTATCGTCAGGATTCCATCCAGAGTCTAATGGCCAAACGGAACGGATTAATCAGGATCTGGAGACCACCCTGCGGTGTATGGCGGCCAGTAATCCCACGTCTTGGGCCACCTATATCATTTGGGCTGAATATGCCCACAACACCCTCCAGTCCTCAGCCACCGGATTGTCCCCCTTCGAATGCCAGTTCGGTTACAACCCCTCCATTATTTCCAGAGGAAGAGGCGCAAGTTGGTGTTCCTCGGCCCAGCGCTTTGTCCAACGCTGTAGGCGGACCTGGAAGAAGGCCAGGTGTACCCTCCTTCGGACCTCCCAGAGATACCAAAGTCAGGCTAATCGCCACCGCCGGACGGCCCCTAGTTTCCGAGCTGGTCAGAGAGTTTGGTTGGCCACTAAGAACTTGCCCCTCCGGGTCGAATCCAAGAAGCTTTCCCAGAGATACATCGGCCCTTTCCGCATTGCTAGAAAGGTTAACCCTGTTTCGTATCGTTTAGTTCTGCCTCGCTCCCTTAGAGTTAACCCCACTTTCCATGTTTCACTCCTTAAACCTGTCTTGTCTTCTCCTTTTGCCCCCCACACAGACCCCCGCCACCTCCCAGGATCATAGACGGCCAGCCAGCCTACACAGTCCGCCGGATACTGGACTCCCGGAGGGTCCAGAACTCTCTGCAGTATCTGGTGGACTGGGAGGGCTACGGGCCAGAGGAGCGCTCCTGGGTTCCAGCCAGGGACATCCTGGACCCAGGGTTGATCCGAGATTTTCGCACCCTGGGGCCAGGGTGTTCTGGAAGGAACGTCAGGAGTCGTTCCTAGAGGAGGGGGTCCTGTCAGCTTCCTGCTTCCCCTGTTTGTCTCCTGGCCTCTAGAGGTCAGCTGTGTTCCCCTTTGCCTTAGTTCTTCCTCATGTGTCCTAATTAGCTTATCCAGGTCACCTGTGCCTTGTTTCCCCTTGTGTATTTTAGCTGTGTGTTTTCCCCTTGTTTCTCACTTGGTTATTGCGTCCTGACTGTGTGTCTCCTGCTTTGTCTCACCGTGTCTGTCCTAGTAAGTTTTTGAAGTTATCTTTAGTTTGTTTTTCTCCCCTCGTGGAGTTGTTTTGTTTTGCCTCCTGTTTTGGAACATTAAATCTACTTGCCTGGAGTATTGCCTTGGGTGTTTCATTTGGGTCCTACAACATCTCCTCTGTGGCTAAGGGGTAGTACCCCCAGCTCTACACTTCTGAGACCGGAGTTCTAACCCGGATTGTGACAGCTTCTTCTTGAGACACTCCTTTGTTGCCTTGGCCGTGTGTTTTGGGTCATTGTCATGCTGGAATACCCATCCACGACCCATTTTCAATGCCCTGGCTGAGGGAAGGAGGTTCTCACCCAAGATTTGACGGTACATGGCCCCGCCCATCGTCCCTTTGATGTGGTGAAGTTGTCCTGTCCCCTTAGCAGAAAAACACCCCCAAAGCATAATGTTTCCACCTCCATGTTTGACGGTGGAGATGGTGTTCTTGGGGTCATAGGCAACATTCCTCTTCCTCCAAACACGGCAAGTTGAATTGATGCCAAAGAGCTCGATTTTGGTCTCATCTGACCACAACACTTTCACCCAGTTCTCCTCTGAATCATTCAGATGTTCATTGGCAAACTTCAGACGGCCCTGTATATGTGCTTTCTTGAGCAGGGGGACCTTGCAGGCGCTGCAGGATTTCAGTCCTTCACGGCATAGTGTGTTACCAATTGTTTTCTTGGTGACTATGGTCCCTTGAGATCATTGACAAGATCCTCCCGTGTAGTTCTGGGCTGATTCATCACCGTTCTCATGATCATTGCAACTCCACAAGGTGAGATCTTGCATGGAGCCCCAGGCCGAGGGAGATTGACAGTTATTTTGTGTTTCTTCCATTTGTGAATAATCGCACCAACTGTTGTCACCTTCTCACCAAGCTGCTTGGCGATGGTCTTGTAGCCCATTCCAGCCTTGTGTAGGTCTACAATCTTGTCCCTGACATCCTTGGAGAGCTCTTTGGTCTTGGCCATGGTGGAGAGTTTGGAATCTGATTGATTAATTGCTTCTGTGGACAGGTCTCTTTTATACAGGTAACAAGCTGAGATTAGGAGCACTCCCTTTAAGAGTCTCCCGAGTGGCGCAGTAGAGATCCTGGTTCAAATCCAGGCTCTGTCGTGGCCGGCCGCGACCGGGAGACCCATGGGGCGGCGCACAAGTTGTCCAGGGTAGGGGAGGGAATGGCCGGCAGGGATGTAGCTCAGTTGGTAGAGCATGGCGTTTGCAACACCAGGGTTGTGGGTTTGATTCCCACGGGGGGCCAGTATAAAAAAAATATATATATATATATATTGTAAGTCGCTCTGGATAAGAGCGTCTGCTAAATGACTAAAATGTCAAATGTTAATGTATAAAAGAAACATGGGAGCCAGAAATCTTTCTGATTAAGAGGGGGTAAAATACTTATTTCCCTCATTAAAATTGAAATCAATTCATAACATTTTTGACATGCGTTTTCCTGGATTTTTGTTGTTGTTATTCTGTCTCTCACTGTTCAAATAAACCTACCATTAAAATTATAGACTGATCATTTCTTTGTCAGTGGGCAAACGTACAAAATCAGCAGGGGATCAAATACGTTTTTCCCTCACTGTATGTGAGAATGCTGTTCATTGACTACAGCTCAGCGTTCAACACCATAGTGCCCACAAAGCTCATCACTAAGCTAAGGACCCTGGGACTAAACACCTCCCTCTGCAACTGGATCCTGGACTTCCTGACGGGCCAACCCCAGGTGGTAAGGGTAGGCAACAACACATCTGCCACGCTGATCCTCAACACGGGGGCCCCTCAGGGGTGCGTGCTTGGTCCCCTCCTGTACTCCCTGTTCACCCACGACTGAGTGGCCAAGCACGACTCCAACACCATCATTAAGTTTGCTGACGACACAACAGTGGTAGGCCTGATCACCGACAACGATGAGACAGCCTATAGGGAGCAGGTCAGAGACAACAACCTCTCCCTCAATGTGAGCAAGACAAAGGAACTGATTGTGGACTACAGGAAAAGGAGGGCCGAATACGCCCCCATTCACATCGACAGGGCTGTAGTGGAGCGGGTCGAGAGTTTCAAGTTTCTTGGTGTCCACATCACCAACAAACTATCATGGTCCAAATTCACCAAGACAGTCGTGAAGAGGGCATGACAACACCTGAAACTGAAAAGACTGAAAAGATTTGGCATGGGTCCCCAGATCCTCAAAATGTTCTAAAGCTGCACCATGGAGAGCATCCTGACCGGTTGCATCACCGCCTGGTATGGCAACTGCTTGGCATCCGACCGTAAGGCGCTACAGAGGGTAGTGCGTACGGTCCAGTACATCACTAGGGCCAAGCTTCCTGCCATCCAGGACCTATATACTAGGCAGTGTCAGAGGAAGGCCCAGAAAATGGTCAAAGACTCCAGTAACCCAAGTCATAGACTGTTCTCTCTGCTACCGCACGGCAAGCGGTACCGGAGCGCCAAGTCTAGGTCCAAAAGTTTCGTTAACAGCTTCTACCCCCAAGCCTCGGTGCCGGTACCCCCTGTATATAGCCTCGTTATTGTTATTTTATTGTGTTACTTATTTATTTATTTTTTACTTTAGTTTATTTAGTAAATATTTTCTTAACTCTATTTCTTGAACTGCATTGTTGGTTAAAGACTTGTAAGTAAGCATTTCACGGTAAGGTGTACACCTGTAGTATTCGGCGCATGTGACAAATAAAAATTGATTTGATTTGGTTACACTTAAGATACAGTAAGTTACTCACTTGTCCCAATGGCATTTTGTCACTAGAAACCACTTGTCTCATAGTAACTAAACATATAACTAATGTGGAATATAAATTAATTAATGAACTAGGATGTGTCCCTTAGTCATACAGAATTGCAGTTGTGTGTTGTAACAGTGGTATAACCTGTATGTTCCAGAGACTCCAGTGATGATGAGCAGCTGGGCCTGTGGACCGCCGCCCTAACTTCCCCACACATCACCCACAGGGGCACCAGGAGACTTATGAAGAGGAGGATCTCCATGGCAACCCGGCGGTGGCCCTCCGAGAGTAGGGTGCAGCGTGGGGCCTGCAGCAGTATAGGTCTGGTGGAAGGGGACAGTGGGAACAGTGACGGCAGTAGTGGTCATATCAGTCCCCCCAATGACTCTGAACACAGGTAATGGAGATGTGAATCTTCATATTTATGATTATGATCACTACTATCATTACCATCAGAATTATCATGATCTGACATTTAATTGAGCATTCAGTATCTCTGCCTGTCATCCCCAGTGAGCCAGATATGACTTACCAAGACTACTCAGAACAGGACCACTCTGAGCCTAGTGACCATGACTATGACCACAACCCCAACCTAACATTGTCCCTCTCGGTCGTCTGTGTGAGCGGGGGCCTGGAGACCCAAGGGTTCGAGAGTGACACTTCAGACAGTGACGCCTCGTTTCACTCTGTCACCTCTGGCCGGATTAACCATTCTCAGGATGGATCCCTGAGAACGGTCACAGTCCACAGCCTTGACCACAACTCACAACCGCAACTTTCTCAGGGATCTTCTTAACCAACCAGCTCCACTGACATTCAGAGGGAACTCATTGTGCTCAGCTCAGAACACTGCAGTCTGTGATAAAGAGGCTGCAGATGCTAATAGGGATAAGCAAATGACTTTCTAAGTGATATCAATTTCATGTAGTATTCAAATACATGTTCTCCATGTTATCAAAGCATAAGCCCATTTATTTTCCATATGTAAGTGAGATAAAAATAGGGGAACTTCATAGTGAACTAGTAGATGCATTTGAAGTGTTCTCCAAATCTAGAATGTGAATGAGCTTGTCTGGTTTTGGTTAAATTCCCCCTATTTATGCTTTAGTGCCATTGGAATGCACTGCATGAATCACCTGCATGAGTTTATAGAGTTATATGAAGGATAAATAGTACAAGCTGTTACAGGAGGGGGTTGCAGTTCCGGAGCGACCCACTAGGTGTCATCCTCCAACAACCTTAGGCACCTCCTCACTCACAGTCTGGACTAATCAGTATCCTATTGGTGTCACCTGTGTCTACCTGTTCACCTGTGTATTTATGCCCTCACTTCCCTGTGTTCCCTTGCTCAGTTTTCTCTGTTAGTTTCTCTATGTCCAGCAGTACTACTCAGTGTCTGATCGGAGACGGAGGGGAGTGTGGGAGAGGAGGTGCCGGAGACGGAGGCGGCAGAGGGAGAGGAGGTCGGGGAGGTGCCAGCCACAACCCTGGGAGGAGAGGAGAAGGGGGGAGAGGGGGGGGCCGGAGTGGGGGGAAAGCGAGATGTCGAGTGCCCAGGGGGATGAGGTGAGGGAGATGATGGAGGAGCTGGTGATCAAGGGGGGCTGGGTCTCCCCACTGCCGGTGTCTCCAAAGAAGAGAGGGAAGAGGAGGGGGAGATCCTCGGACAGGAAGAGGGAAATGGGTGGTGGGGGAGAAGGGCGCTGTGGGGGAAGAATCTCCTGTGTCCTCGCTGCCCCCCCCCCCAACGCACAGGGGGGGGAAGGGCTCAGGATCCCCTGCACTGTTC
The DNA here is from genome assembly GCF_020615455.1 of Coregonus clupeaformis. Classification (NCBI taxonomy): domain Eukaryota; kingdom Metazoa; phylum Chordata; class Actinopteri; order Salmoniformes; family Salmonidae; genus Coregonus; species Coregonus clupeaformis. The sequence continues at coordinate 365,084 of NW_025533761.1, read as the reverse complement.
CCAACCTGTTTTGAGATTGGGGTTTTGGAGGTGGATGGTGGTGAGCCCAGGATGCAGGGAACCCAGGAGCCAAACACCATTCCTACATCCTGGGTTGGAGAGATGGAGGGGAGTGGGGGGGCATCTGGGGTGGAGTCGGAGTCCCTACAGGAGGAGATGGAGCTTTTTTCCGATCACGGCGGGGTGCTGCTGCAGGTGGGGGCACTAGTCTGCCTCTTCAGTAGGGGGTACTGGAAGTTAGAACGGGAGGTACTGGATGAGCAGGCTTTCGTTAACGGTTTTGTTGATTTCTTTAGGGGGCTTGAGGGCCTCCGGTCCATGTGTGAGGGGTGTTAGAGTGGTGGGAAATAGCAAAGGTGAGGATTAGGGTTTTTATAATAGGATATTGTAAGAGGAAAAAGAGGGAGGAAAGGAGGGAGGTGGATCATATCCAAAGGCTGCTCGAACTCGAGCTCGAGGCAGGCAACCTCGGCGGATCGGTAGACTGGGAGAGATCCTCTGCCCTAAAGGCGCAACTTAGGGAGGTGCATGAGCGGAAGGCTTGCGCTTTCCTGGAGCGTGCGCATAGTGGGTTTTTAGAACACGACGAGACTTGTTCCGCCGTGTTCTTTAAATCAGTTAGGGGAAGACAGAGTAGGAAGGTAATGTACGGGGTTAGGGAAGAAAACGGTAAAGTAGTGAGAGAAACTGAGGAAATGGTCAAGGTGACCACAGAACATTTCCGAGGTTTTTTTCAAGAAAGATGTAGAGCAGGGAAACGTGTTTTTAGAACACCTGTCCCGGCGAGTGCTAGAGGACATTAGAGAAGCGATGAAGGCTCAGATCTCCCTCGAAGAGTTTGAGAGCGCCCTCAGGAGGATGGGAAAAGGGAAGGTGCCCGGGATGGATGGGCTGCCGGCAGAGTTTTTCCTGAAGTTTTGGGGGAAACTTGGTCCGGTAGTCCTTGATGTCTTGAAGGCCATCTTCGAGACGGGGGTCCCGGGGGGATCGATGGCCGTAGGTGTGCTGTCACTTCTTTACAAGAAGGGGGACGCAACAGACCTTGGCAACTGGCGGCCGGTGACCATGCTGTGCATAGATTATAAGCTGCTTGCGAAGGTTCTAGCGGACCGGTTGCGCACAGCCCTTCCCAGACATATGGGATTAGGTGGAACCTGAGTTTGATTAGGGACTCCATCGCTTGGGTAGAGGATAGAGGGCTGCCGTTAATGGTAGCAGCACCTGATCAGGCTAAAGCCTTTGATCGAGTGAATAGATATTTTCTTTTCAGGGTGTTAGGTAGGTTAGGTTAATGTAAACGGTCACATGGGTGACGTTTTTGACCTCGCATCGGGGGTCAGGCAGGGGTGCCCGCACTCGGCACTCCTCTTCGTTCTGTACATGGAGCCTCTGGGGGCTGCCATTAGGGCAGACACAGGGGTGGAGGGCTTGCTTATCCCTGGGAGCGGTGGGCTGCACGTTAAGATGACGCAGTACACCGACAACACTTCCTTGTTACTATGCAAGGACTCGTGCCTGACTAGGTCCCTTGCCATCATTGGGGAATTCACCCGAGCGTCGGGAGCGGTTCTCAATCACGCTAAGTCTTCCGTTAAGTTTTTCGGAAGATGTCGCGGGAGGACGGATGTGCCTGGGGGGTTATCTCTCTGTATCGGGGCCCTGAAGATTCTCGGGGTCTTGTTTGAGACCTCCGGCTCAGCGACGCTGAACTGGAACAGGAGCATCGCAGTGGTACAGAGGAAGCTGGGGATGTGGAGGGCTAGGTCGTTGTCCTTTATAGGCAAGGTCCTGGTCCTCAAGGTGGATGTGTTGCCGTCTCTTTTGTATATAGCGTACGTCTACCCATTGCCAGCTAGTCTGAGGAGGCCTCTAGTGAGGCTAGTGTTTCAGTTCATGTGGGGTGGCAGGCTCGAGCGTGTCACGAGGGTTCGCATGCTCTGTCCCATCGGGGAGGGAGGTAGGGGGGTACCACATTTCCCCCTCAAGCTGGACTCGATTTTTGTTTCTTTTTTGTTGACAGAGCTGGCTCATCCGGTGATACACCCGTCTGGTTACTTCCTGCGGGTGTTCTTCTCTTACCAGGCGAGAAGCGTAATGGTGTGGTCTAACGCGGAACAGCTGCCGTGGCACTTTGGCTATGCGGCCAAGTGGCTGCGTGCGCACCCTGAGGTTGAAGTTGCCCGAGTAGGTTTAGATCACAGGCACCTGTACGAGGTGGTGAGACAGGGAGGGTGTCCAGGGCCCGTAGTGGGTATCCCGGCTGGGGTCTGGGAAGGAGTGCAGGTGCGTGGTCTGGACAACGGGCTCAAGGACCTGAATTGGTTGAGCCTCCATAAGTGCTTGCCTGTGCGTTCCATCATGTACAGGCGTGGTATGACACGATCTCCCACCTGCCCAAGACCAACTTGTGGCGTGGAGGAGACATTGCGCCATGTTTTTTGGGGCTGTGCTTTCGCCGGGGTGGTATGGGCTAGGGCACAGGTGTTGATAGGCAGGGTGAGGGGGAATTTTGTTGTGACGTGGGCTAGGATAGAGAGAGGTGTAGGGAAAGCGAGGGGGACGGTTAGGGACAGGTTTCTGCTCTGGCTTCTCATAAGCCTCTTTAAACGGGGGTTGTGGGAAGCTAGGCAGAAAATGGAAAGGACAGGGAGAGAAGGGGGTGTGGAGGGGATAGTGAGGAGGGTGGAGCAGAATTTGAGGGGGAGAATGAAGAGAGAGGAGAGGAAATGGGGGCAGCATGCTGCTCGGGAGAGGTGGAAGGGGGGTTTAGGGTTAGTGTAGAGGGGATTTAGGATTTGTGTGTATGTTTTTAGCTGGGTATAAAGGGGGAGGGAAGGTGCTCCCCTGGGGTGTAATTTCTGTTATTGTTCGGTTTTGTGGGTGTTTAATATATATTGTGTTGAGTAGTTTCGTATTGTTATTTTTAGTGATGTTGGGGTTGGGAATTAATGTTGCATGTCATAAATTGATTTGCATTTTAATGAGGGAAATAAGTATTTGACCCCTCTGCAAAACATGTACTTGGTGGCAAAACCCTTGTTGGCAATCAGAGCTCAGACGTTTCTTGTAGTTGGCCACCAGGTTTGCACACATCTCAGGAGGGATTTTGTCCCACTCCTCTTTGCAGATCTTCTCCAAGTCATTAAGGTTTCGAGACTGACGTTTGGCAACTCAAACCTTCAGCTCCCTCCACAGATTTTCTATGGAATTAAGGTCTGGAGACTGGCTAGGCCACTCCAGGACCTTAATGTGCTTCTTCTTGAGCCTCTCCTTTGTTGCCTTGGCCGTGTGTTTTGGGTCATTGTCATGCTGGAATACCCATCCACGACCCATTTTCAATGCCCTGGCTGAGGGAAGGAGGTTCTCACCCAAGATTTGACGGTACATGGCCCCGTCCATCGTCCCTTTGATGCGGTGAAGTTGTCTTGTCCCCTTAGCAGAAAAACACCCCCAAAGCATAATGTTTCCACCTCCATGTTTGACGGTGGGGATGGTGTTCTTGGGGTCATAGGCAGCATTCCTCCTCCTCCAAACACGGCGAGTTGAGTTGATGGCAAAGAGCTCCATTTTGGTCTCATCTGACCACAACACTTTCACCCAGTTCTCCTCTGAATCATTCAGATGTTCATTGGCAAACTTCAGACGGGCCTGTATATGTGCTTTCTTGAGCAGGGGGACCTTGCGGGCGCTGCAGGATTTCAGTCCTTCACGGCGTAGTGTGTTACTAATTGTTTTCTTGGTGACTATGGTCCCAGCTGCCTTGATATAATTGACAAGATCCTCCCGTGTAGTTCTGGGCTGATTCCTCACCGTTCTCATGATCATTGCAACTCCACGAGGTGAGATCTTGCATGGAGCCCCAGACCGAGGGAGATAGACAGTTATTTTGTGTTTCTTCCATTTGCGAATAATCGCACCAAGTGTTGTCACCTTCTCACCAAGCTGCTTGGCGATGGTCTTGTAGCCCATTCCAGCCTTGTGTAGGTCTACAATCTTGTCCCTGACATCCTTGGAGAGCTCTTTGGTCTTGGCCATGGTGGAGAGTTTGGAATCTGATTGATTGATTGCTTCTGTGGACAGGTGTCTTTTATACAGGTAACAAGCTGAGATTAGGAGCACTCCCTTTAAGAGTGTGCTCCTAATCTCAGCTCGTTACCTGTATAAAAGACACCTGGGAGCCAGAAATCTTTCTGATTGAGAGGGGGTCAAATACTTATTTCCCTCATTAAAATGCAAATCAATTTATAACATTTTTGACATGCGTTTTTCTGGATTTTGTTGTTGTTATTCTGTCTCTCACTGTTCAAATAAACCTACCATTAAAATGATAGACTGATCATGTCTTTGTCAGGTGGGCAAACATACAAAATCAGCAGGGGATCAAATACTTTTTTCCCTCACTGTATGTACAGGTACATAGTGTTCTCCCTGTTTCGTTATTTGTTTCAGTCATAGGTAGTATTTCGTATTTTGGCTGTCAGACGGTTTTTGGAGACTTATTTGCTCCGCCTTTCTTTTATTGTGATAAGTCCATTATTTTGTGTTTTGGCTTCAAGACCACCAGTAAAGATCCTTGTTTCACCATCTCTGTCTACTGTATATCCTGCACCGCAACTGGGTCACACCTCACACCAACCCTTACAACAAGCTGATGTCATGGATTGTGGATTGACCATTTTAGGACCATTTTAAGAGAATAAATACATTATTTAAGATTTACATTTTATAATGTTAGTCAAAGACTGTTTTGTGATATTCATATTTGTATGTCTCTGTGGAAAGTTGGGAACAGATAAGGACACTATGACTTTGTAAATGGGGTGGAAACGCCCACAAAGTTTGTATTAAAAAGTACAATAAATAAGTAAACTGAATAACAACACACACACGTCTCATGTTTCCACTCTCAGTTCATTATACAGTCCCAGTGTTAAATTTGGGTACTTTTTTTGTTGAATCTCAGTGTTTCTCCTCCCCATTCCTTGTCTGGTGCTGGGGTGGAATCCAGTTTTTTTTTTAGTGGGAGGATACGAGATTCCAGCCAGCATGTCAATGGAACGCTGATAAGAAAAGTTTAGTCCTTTTCCTCTTGACTGGACATACCAAAACGGACTCAATGGCGACGAAGGTATGATATATCACCTTGTAAGAGTTGTTTTCTTGCCATTAATAATCTTTCTAAGTAATTCATAATCTGTTTATTATTTTGATATCCAGAATTTGTGATTCAAACGCACAGGAGATGTCATCAAGTTATAAACTAGGGCGCCGGCTCTCACCTATAGGACTTTAGTGCAAACTGACATCAGCGCATGATGTACGCTAAAGCACTAACATGTTAGAGCGCATCAAATCGAAACCAATTTTGTGATTTAACCAAAGTATATAATTAGCCTGCGTTATGCTCACTGGTCTTGTGCATTTCATTTTGACACGGAATGCGCAATCTTGGTGCCAGTTATTTTGGAGCAGTTGAGTGTCCTGTGCCTCGACAGTCGGCGCAGTGTAATAGAAAGCACGGGGAATCAATCAGGTTCGCGCATCCAAGGTACAGCTATAATTTTTGCTTGGCTATTTGAATACTATCTGAATTTCTTGCATTGAAATTTGGTTTCCAGCTACCATTGATAGTAAAAGTAGACGCCTCGCACATAGAATAGGTGCAGTACAGTGGGATTTAATGAGGCCAGAGTTCAGCGCAGGGATATGCAATGTTTTACAAAACGCTACCCGAGATGAATAGAAGTAACGTTCTACCGCGTTGGCCAACACCCAGAAGGTAAATCTGTGAGAGCTGCCAGTGCAGACTGACAGGGGGTTCTGCAACGCTTGAGTAAAGATTGTTAAATGAATGAATGAATCAGTCAGTCAATTTTTAGTTTAATACAATTCTGCTGAAATATACACTATGTATGCAAAACATTAGCACCCCCAAATGCCCTCAGAACAGCCTAAATTCGTCGGGGCATGGACTCTACACGGTGTCGAAAGCGTTCCACAGGGATGCTGGCCCATGTTGACTCCAATTCTTCCCACAGTTGTGTCAAGTTGGCTGGGTGTGCTTTTGGGTAGTGGACCATTCTTGATGCACATGGGAAACTGTTGAGTGTAAAAAAAAAACAGAAGCATTGTAGTTCTTGACACACTTAAACCGGTATGCCTGGCTCCTACTACATACCCTGTTCTAAGGGACTTAAATATTTGGAGTTGCCCATTCACCCTCTAAATGGCACACATACACAATCAATGTCTCAAGGCTTTAAAATCCTTCTTTAACCTGTCTCCTCCCCTACATCTACACTAATTAAAGTAGATTTATCAGGTGACATCAATAAGGGACCATAGCTTTCACCTGGTCAGTCTGTGACAGTTCACATTTCCTAATTGATTTGATATTTCAGCAAATGTTGATTTATCTGCCACAATATCTGCATCATCATGGGAAAAAAATTAATTGCAGAATCTCAGATTCAGAACGAATTGGTACAATTCCAAAATTCAATTGAGGGTGGATTGTATAGGATTCTGAAGTGTGTAATTTTTTCACATATACACTGAGTGTACAAAACATTAGGAACACTTGCTCTTTCAATGACAATCTGTCTGCTGTGTAATAGCAGTTTAATTAATTACAATTGGGGAACTCCTTCAAATGCTTCAAAAGTACAGGTCATTTTATCATAAGGGTGTGTCAAGCAACAAGCCCTAAACAAATGTTCATGACTAGCCCTGAGCCTTAACACATAGTGGTATTGTTCTTGGGTAAACATTAGCCTAACAGTATTGTGGGTGACACATATATTTTTTACTACCAGGTGTGCACTGTGCAGGATACTGATCATAATGTGATTACAAATGAGTAACTTACACTCATGATTATGTTGTGTTATGCATAGTACAACTTATCTGTCATAACTATTAAAAAAGTGGATACTCCCCTCAAATCTGCTCTTAATCTTTTTGTGTTATTCTCTCTCACACCCCCCCAAGTACTCAGATCTGGAGTTGGCGTTGAACACCCTGGTGACTCAGTTCCATGGTGCTGCAGCCAACAATGCCCCCACACTAACCACAGAGGAGTTCCAGAACCTGGTCTCCACACAGCTACCCACCCTTGTCAAGGTAATATGAAACCCCACAGTAAAGTATGACTCTGTTCCAATACATTCATTCCTTCCTTGAGGTAATCACTGATCTGACATCACTGAATTCAGGAAATCTGTGTAGTTTAACATTTTAACATTTAAGTCATTTAGCAGACACTCTTATCCAGAGCGACTTACAGTTAGTTAGTGCATATATTTTCATACTGGCCCCCGTGGGAATCCTTTAGCAGTCTAATCTCTCCCATCTGGCTGTGTGTTGCCTCCCCCTTGTGGCTCCACCTAGTTCAACTGAATATATTGCATAATTACATTCTTACATCTATCCAGCCATTACTGTTTCATGGTTTGTGGATTGATGGGGTGGGGTAGGGTTCAATAAGAGCTATTTGGATGGCTCTATTTAAATATGGACCATAAATTATGTTGACGTTATATTTTTCTACCCTTTAACAAAACAAAACATACACATACAAACGACAACATCACACAAACATCAACTACATCACCCCTGCCCAGACCCACATGCTCACACCCCCATCTCCAGCGCCCGCATCACTCTCTGCCACATTGCCTCAAACTTTACCATTTTGTTTCTCTCCCACACACTTTCAACATTGTGTTAACGATGGAGGATTGGTTGATTTCCAGTTTTTAATTGTACGTTTTTTCAAGATGATTGACGAGAAAAGTATCGTCCAACCCATTGGGTATCTCACTGCACCCTCATATGCCATGTCTTGAAATACAGTATGCAGACAGACGGATTAAAAGACATTTACATTGTAATACTTCTGACAGCCAACTTTCAAACTCCACCCATAACTTTTGGACTTTATAACTTTCTACCCTTTCTAATAGCCAGCAGGAGATGAACAAGGCTTGAGCCAGCTGCTGCAGCAGATTGGAGTGAAGGATGGAAAGGGGGTCTCCTTTGAGAACTTTTGGAACTTAGTCCAGACACTGGCCACCATTCAATATGGACAGAGGAGCCAGGAGAAGACCATCAAGTGTAACTGCGTTCTACAGTGAGGACCTGGTCAAACATTATCTTAGGAAACCTACCACTTAAGGGAACAGTTTACACCTAGTGTTCTAACTTCCTAACCCCTCCTCCCTGGCTGTCCACACCTGGTTGTTATGTATCTGCCGTCTGCCGCAGAGGGGGTTAATAAAGTTGTAGGCCTATTGGATGGTTAAATGAAAGGTTTACATTATAGTCTTCTATTCCATCTGCAGTTACCCAACATTATTATTTCAACTGCTTTGTTATGTCAGTTTTTATGGATAATAGCATGCTATTTATGTTTTCATTATTTACATTGTTGTCACACTTATTAAAACCAACATGTCAAATGCTGAAATGACTAGAAATGAAACATAGTATGTGTGTTATTTTCATGATAATTGTATTACTTGTTGAATAGGCTATAGGTATATCATGGACGCTACCAACTCTAGAATACACAACAACACTATTCAGTCTACTCCTTTATGTAGGTCTGACTCCACCTACTGACTCTGGATCTGATAATTTGTCATTCCTAGTGCTAATGTCAGAATTAGAGGAAGAGTAATCTGATCCTAGATCTGTGGTTATGCGGCAACGTCTCGCTCAAAACAACCGAACCACAGAGTTTCTAAACCCAGAGGTTCAACATTGCGAGACTTCCGGGAACGCTTGCTAAACAGACCAAGCAGACCAGGCCTGGACTTTAGGTTTGAGAAGTCAATGGACGTGCTCGAGAGGATCAAAACTGTAATGTATCATGGGTAAATTGACTGATATACAAATAATAATCAATAGTTATTTATGATGGAAGGTGATTTGTAGATCAGTCAGTCGGCAGTCGCCTGCACTGTCTGCTGCAACGTCGAACAAGTCCAATGAGATAAGTGAAACATTCTTCCTTAGTTATTAATTTTCTCGAAATCTAAAGGCACAACCTAGATTCGAGCCAATGTCTTAAGTAGTTGAACATGTTATAACTCCAACCTCGTGAAAGTGACAAACTGACACATTTTCGTCAAAAACAACTTTATATGACCTCCCGAGTGGCGCAGTGGTCTAAGGCACTGCATCGCAGTGCTAGCTGTGTTACTAGAGATCCTGGTTCGAGTTCAGTTGGTAGAACAGGTTGTGGGTTCGATTCCCACGGGGGGCCAGTATAAACAAAAAATAAAATGTATGCACTCACGAACTGTAAGTCGCTCTGGACAAGAGCGTCTGCTAAATTACGTATATGGAATGAGTGCCTTTGTGGGCCTGCACATGTTCAGTTCGGCGCAAGACGACTGTTAGACCGGATGACGTGTTTCTGGGCATGAGTTTAGCTAGCCAACGGCGCAATGACGAGAAGCAGTTTATGCATAGCTGGACTATCTTTGCTCAAACCTCTTCCGGTCAAATTTTTTTTTTTCAGTCTGAAAGAATATCCGGAGTAGCTTGCCTTAGTTTAGATCCTGCGCAAGGTAAATGCAAAAACCGTTTAACGGATTTTATTCTCGTTTGCGTGCGAATAATCATCAAAAGAGGTAAGTATCGCCTTAAATAGGCATACATTATGATTATGAATAATAATGCAAGGCTCGTTTTTCTCTCGTTAAAAGCTATTTATCCTGGCACGACTCTTCCACACAGATGGACAATGGCGGGCGAAGCGACGGTGACTTTCCGTTGGGGCCGAACGTAGTAAAAGAATCGGGAACCTATGGAAATTGTGTCCTCTGTGGGTTAACTTTAAGCCATGAGCGATATCCCCAACTTCTTCCCTGTTTGCACTCTATTTGTCAAGCATGCCTGCCCCCAAACAATCCAGGGATGCAGAAAGGTATGAAACACTTTTGTTGAACACAACTGTGGGTTTGGTGAGTTTACTGTATCGAGCCTTTGGAATAAGGACGGTTCTATCTAACATTTCGGTCAAAAATGAGTTATTCACATAGTTAGAGTTGCTCTTGACTTTAGATGGGGTCATTCACTGAGTTGCTCTTTAGATGGTCCTTCACATGTGAGACATGTCGGAAGAAAAGAAAAATGTGGACGTTTTATATCCACAAACAGCTTTGCTTTGAACAAAGCACACAATGCTGGGTTTCCAATGAAAAATAATTGCATGTAAAGTGATATCATGAAAGAGGAAAGACATTGTGGTGTCTGAGACAACGATGCCGATTATGATGTGATGATAAGAATTCCGCTGACGCTGTACTTTGATTATAAAGGTTTATTGTATCAAAGATCGCAGTATCAATTTACAGATATCTGGAGAACAACGGCCCAATCTGTTAATATGTTGTTTCTCTCTCGTCCTTTGTTCAAACATGGTATTTTGAACAAAGGATTTTGACCTTCAGACACTACAACATCACAAAACGACTAAAATGTAAATTATTCTGAGATCTGGGACTCTCCACATTTTAAAAACATTTTAGTCATTTAGCAGACGCTCTTATCCAGAGAGACTTACAGGAGCAATTAGGGTTAAGTGCCTTGCTCAAGGGCACATCGACAGATTTTTCACCTAGTCGGCTCGGGGATTAGAACCGGCGACCTTTCGGTTACTGGCACAGCGCTCTTAACCACTAAGCTACCTGCCGCCCCATATCTCAAAACTATATACATTTTGCAGATAGAACCAATAGTTGATTATTCGTATCATGATGCTCCTTTGCAATTATTTAGATTTTTTTCACCACTTTTGTAGAATAATGCCTGGCCACAACTTCTGCTCTTTCTGGCAAAAAATAAGTAAATACAGGTACCTTGGAGCATGTTAAAGGCCCATTGGAGAGGCATCCCTGTTTTTATCTTGTTCTATATAGATATTGAAGAAGTATTTCACGGAAAATACAAACTTACCACATTTCATGGATAACTAGCAAGTAGTTTGCTTGCTCTGGGCATCAAAGACCAGAAAAATATATTAGTTTACTCATCCAGAGCTAAGCTTTAGCCATGTTGCTAGTTATCCATGGTGTATTTGACATTTTAGTGAACTATTCCTTTAACAAATATATGGTGAACATGAATTAATGTATTTATGTGATTTGAAGGATGGAGGGGATACTCTTTATTTAACTATTTAAATGGCTTTACTTTTCTTTTTAAATTAATCTTATCATTCAGTGCCAGATATAACCTTTTACTCAACCCACAGATGAGAATGCTTAATATCTCATAACTAGACTTTTAGCAGATAGAACCTTATAATTCCAAGGTCACAGTAACATTATCTAGGGGAGAGGCCAGACAAGACAATCACAGTGTTTTAGACAGGAACATTGAGAAGGGAAACGTTACAACAAGTCTTATTTCTCTCTCTATCTTCAGATCTCTCTATCTCTCCAGCATGTCCGTCCTGTGACCTGCCATTCAATATTCTGGAAGTCAAAGATAATCTCTTTATTAAGAACTTTTCCAACGATCTCTGGACTAGTAATGTCAAGGTGAGACATTTTTGGGGCTAATATGAATAACTCCCATCAATAATAATAACTCAGTCAATGATAGAGCTGTTCCCATAGCCTGTGAATGCCTTTTTTCATTCTGTGTATTCCATCATCACCTCTGTGACTGCAGTGTACCTGTTGTGAGGGGTTCGTGGCGAGTGGCTGGTGTGTGGAGTGTGGAGAGGCGCTGTGTTCGGAGTGTGTATCTGCACACAGGAGAGTGAAAGTGACGAAGGACCACACCATCAGGCTCCAACCCCCAACAGGTCTGCCCTAGAAAATCATCATCTGGAATTATATAGCCTCAATACCATGCTATTGAACACTATGGCTATTCTTTTGACATGGAGAATTAGGCTTATCTGCTCAGTCGTACAAACATCATACCATCTTATGCAATCACCTTGTAATATTCAAGTTATATTTTATTATCTGGTCACTGCACACACACACACACACACACACAACAGATCTGGGCCTCCCAAACATACACTTAGAGGTCAGACTGAGCCAGACAAAGCCATCAAACACTTAGTTTATAATACCAGGACATACTTACTGAAATAGCATGTTCATATACTAGAATGTATCATATTTTTGTATTCCCCTGCAGGAGTCTCCACCCCCACAGTGTTTTGTCCCTCCCACAAACATGAGCCAATCAAGCTCTTCTGTTTGACCTGCGATCAGCTGACCTGTCGAGACTGCCAACTAATGGATCACAGGAACCACAGGTACGTTTCCTTGCATATTGTAAATACAGTCACAGTATCATGGAAGGTGAGGTTGGGCCTAGTTCAAATACTGTAGAAGAAGCATCCTTACCTACCTTAAAGTAATCGCTAAAAACACAATTAGATTACTTAAAGGAAGAGGATGAGATGGATTCTTTAAGCATTTGAACAGGGCCGAAGGCTGTTCTCCTGAGTCTCCACTTCCATTCCCATGCAGTTTCCAGTTCCTCCATGAGGCGATGGCCAGCCAGAAAGAGCAGCTTCAGTCCCTGGTGCAGAGAGTGAGGCAGCAGAGAGTTGCAGTGAAGCAGAGCCTCCTGGACATGGATGGCAGGTAATAACTAGTCAATTACACTGGAATGAAATTACAATATTGGAACAGGAGTTTCTTGTCACAAGGCATGAACTTCATGTCACAGAAGTAAATCTTCTATCTGCTATATTGTTTACAACTAGGTCCTCTGCATCTTAGTTGGAACAGAAACCTGTTCCAACCTGGCCCTGGTGGGGATGAAAACCCTGTCAAACTGCAGCAACCTTATACTTGTTCATATTAATTATATTTAGACTAGATTAGGAGGGGGATTTCCTCCACCCAGACACAGAGACAACAACTGATAGACAATAGAACTCACAGGGCTGAGCGTGCTTTATGCATGTTTGCATCATGCAGGACTATGCAACTGTAGGCCTTATAAAAAAGTAACTCACATCTGTCATCACTATTATGTTGAATGATTAATTCCAGTTAATAATTTTGGATTGAAAACGTATAGGCAGCCTAGCCACCCCAATTTTGAATATGAACCTAATTTAATCACATTCACATTTTCTCTTGACACACAAATGGACTATAAATACATAACGTTACCTTAGTTACCCTGACCAACTGGACAGCGCACATAGACTGTATGCAGCTGCTCTTATTAGTAGCCTACAGACTAGTTGATCAGACTGAAAAATTGTATTGTTTTCATCCCATACAGCATGTCAGATCTAATGTTTAGGTGTAGCCTAGGCTGCTGCAGGGTTGTTGATTTCATCATAAATCAGCCATGAATCCCCTTGTGACAGGGGGAATGGAAGCGTGTTGTGTGCAACAGGGAGGGGCAATTAAATGCAAGCTTAATTTTTTGTTGTTGAAATTAAAACATTTCTAGCCTGTCAATCCATGGGTAACAGAGTGACGTGTTACACTCATCCCACTCAGTTTCCCACCACAAAACACCAGAAAATGGCCAAAAAGAGTAGAACCAGCTCACCTGCTTTTACACTATGATTTGACTATGAAATGTTCAATGTTTCTTTAGAAAAAATATTTCAAAAGGAATAGTTTCACCATATTAAAACGAGAGTACAGTAACATAGATGACCTTAAAATGAGGGACAGACGTAAATGAATCTAATCACATTAAATCAATAATAATCTTCAGAAATGACTTTGTCAAAGCAACAACATAACTAGGGCTTTACAATGATGGTGAGAACGTAGAGATATTTTATTTATTTAAATGGGTTAAAATCTTCCTTGAAGTCACAGAGGGTGCACGGAGGGACATGTCAAAATGCAGAATTTTGGCACTTTAGCAAGTCTTTATTCATATTGAAAATCTGATTTATTTAATTCTCCATGTGTACTATATTAAAGGGCACTTCGTTTTATACAACAGGCTTTTAAAATTCAATATCGGTACACAAGTTCTACTTATATATCAAAGGGATGCAAAAGGCATTAATTTTGTGGAACCACCCACATGTTCTCTCCCACTCGCAGATTGCTGGACATAACAGAACTCAAGTCAAAGCTGAAGGAGAGCCTGAAGAGAATGCTTTTTGCCACTGTTCAACTCTTAAAATCGAGAGCCATGTCGCTCTACAGCAACATAGAGGTATTTCAGCTACCCAAGACTAACACCCTGCATGAAAGCTAAAGAAAGTGTGTGCGTGTGATTTTACTCTCGGTTTGAGTTGATAAAATGCTTGCTCATGTCCACCTAGACTATGTGTAATGCCGAGGTGGCGGGGATCGAGACGAGACGGAGTGCACTTAACAGACTGGGGCAGAGGCAGGAGTATGTTGCTGACTTTGCTGAGAAAGCCCTGAATGTAGAGGACTTCTTTGCCCTGCTCTCCTGCAAAGGGCAGGTAGGAACCCACTTGTTCTGACTGTACAAGGCTGCTCACACATTTCTTTGTTTTTCTTTTGGCTTATATGAGAGTGCCTTATCCCCCATCTCCCCCAAAGACACTTCACAACAGGGTTTGGGTCAATTCTGAATTGAGTTACGAATTGCTCTTTTATTAAAATTCTTGAATTTGAATTGGCCACACCCCACATGAAGCAGAATTTGAATTGAATTTGAATGAAAGGAAGTGGAATGTAATTATATAAAATTCAGTGAAATTCAAATGGCTTATTTATTCAACAAATCACCATAGAAATGTTTATTTTGACATAATGTATGGTACCAGTAGCATAAGGTTGAAACATTTCATTTTTAAAACTCTTTCTCCTAAAACCATTAAAAATAATTACAGTGGTCTGGAAATATTCTAAGATCATGTTGTGGGTTGTCTATAATAATTAATCATTCCCTTAATGTTTTTAAATTTCAGAATACATTTCCCAGAATGCATTATGTCAAACACTGCAGTATGGAAGGGAATAATCTAACGTCTCATGACAAAGAAAGAGACTGTTTGACATCTTTCAGTTATAATTAAACTAATATTTGAAATGGTATGTGTGTATTCTTTGCATTAATATGTGGCATATCCTTTTTGATAAAATATTTGTCAAATGAATGAGACTTTCATGTTTCATGTCTTAGTTCAATTGGTTTGAATTAAATTCTACTTCCTTTAATTCAAATTTTGCTTTCTGTGGGATATGGCCAATTCAAATGTATTATTCGTATTGAATTAACTTTAGAAATTCCGAATTGACCCCAATCCTGCTTCACAAACATTACCACATCAACACACATGCACAACCCTATTGACACATGCTCCTCTCATCCACAGATTGGATCCCAGTTACAGCATCTCTTGACTCAGAGTACTGAGCCCCCGGGGACCATGCTTAAGTTGCAGCTGGTGATTACTGATGACTTCAAGAAGCTTATTGCTTCCTTTGGTAAATCAAGATACTCAATCTCCTATTAATGTAGGCTGTGCTGTCTTGGATTTAACAAAATCCTTAGATTAAATCAGAAACTTTTTTTTTAGCATTGATTATAACGTAACGATGTGGTAGTCCAGTGATGCCCATTTAGTGTTGTTAAAATAGCGTGCCAAACTCAACTCAAGGAATTTTGTCAATGCGTATGGGACCTAGGACGCAAGATTGAGACCGTCTGGTCTTGACCATTGCATTTATATAATTGCTCCTACAATAATATTATTTTTCTTCCTTTTTTCCAGTTAAACTTTTGGGTGATATTGTCCCCTTTGCCCGATCAGATGTTAGTCAAGACAGCAATCCCCTGGAAAACCAAAAAAGACCCAATGCTCCCTCTGGCCAGACCTCTTCCAGTGCTCCTCACATGTCCATCCATTCTGTTTCCCCTCCACATACCCCTGTCTTCCAGACCCCACGCCCCTCTTACACTTCCCCATCCAGTCCCCTCAGTCAGCCCTCCTCTTCCCAGCCCTCCACCCCCCGTGAGCCTCCTCCTCCTTATCGCTCCCTGCCTGTCTACACCCCTTCAAACCTTCCATTGAGCCATCCTGTGGCACCTCAGCACCACCCATCTACACTAGCCCCATCTCACTCCTCCCTGAATATACATAATCCACCATTCTGTCATCCATCAAACCCTGCCCAGCCATCACTTGTCCCTGCACTTCATGTCCAGTCACCGTTGGTCCCCACAAACCATGCCCAGCTGTCCCCTGTTCAGCCTCCGACCTCCCCATCTCTCCAACTACTGATCGAGGCCACACCTAGACTTTATGGTATGTTCAAGGCAACTCCTCCACCTGGACCTGGACGATATCGAAAAGCTAAGGATGGAAAGTCCTGGACGTTCCACTCATACTCACCTGTAGAGTTCTGCCTCCCACCTTCTGGCTCTGCCACTCCTGCACCCGTAGCTCAGCATCAGAATAGGAACTTTCCAGAATCACAGCTACTGTGGATCCTCCATCAGCCTCCCTCTGTAAACCCCATCCCTGTCCTCCCGGTGAAAGCCCTAGCAGACTCCCCCTGTGATAGAAGCCTGCCCTCTACTGGTCTGGCAGACCCTGACCCAAACTCTCAGGTCAGGGAGAATGAGCCCACCTCTACTGTCACTGAGTTGGAGACTGACACAGAGGCAGACCGTGCTATGGAGTTGGAGGACCCATCAGCCTGGGGTGATAGAAATGCAGATGCCTGCTCGGACAGTACTTCTTCAGATCTGCCATTCACAGAGACTTTGTCTACTGAGAGGACCTCTAATCATCTCTCTCACAGTGTCTTAAACCAAACCCACCACCCCAAAAAAGAAATTGACACGGACCCTAACAGTAAACCCCATTCTGTGTGTAGGACCCATACTGCCCCCCACAACAATAACAAGATAGCTTATGACCAACAACATGAGGAAGCTAAGGATATCAGGTCACTTCATCGGCATGTGAAGAACTGTAAAACTGAGCTGCCAACACCCATTAGAGAGATATTGGAGGGCCCCTATCCAAGCCCAACCAGGACAGGTTCGGTGGTGGCCACTGAAATGCCAACCAGGCAACCCAACACCACCCAGCCACCGAGCTCGACCAATGGCAACAATGTTAACAACTCAAGGTCCTGGCAACCCAGGGTCTTGATGTTTCGGTTACCCATCTCCACCCCCACTTCTGGATGCGCTCTTCCTCAGTTCCTGCTTGTCCCAGGGACCAGCAAAGATGAGATTATTCTGCAAGAGATTGCAGAAGACCACCAGGTAAGCACACTGCTGCACTACATGTTATGTTCTTGATTTAAAGGCTGGGTTAAGGTTAGTGATAAAGCACTTTACGTTGTCCTTTCTAGCTTAGCAAGATAGTGATGATGATCTATCCCCTCCGCTGTTGTTGCAGTCCCATGGCGATGACATCACACCACCAGAGTCAGACAACCTCCTCTGGACTAAGGCCCTGTCCTCCCCAGAGAGTCCCCCACTGCTCCAGTATGTGAGCTGTGCGGCCTGCCACACTGTTGGCGGTTCGCTATTCTGTGTGGAGTGTGGGAGGGGCTACCACCAAGATTGTCATATCCCACCCATTGGTCCTTCCTTCTGGTAATCTCTCTAAAGATTTAAAGTAATAGTTTCTGTGTAAAGTTCCAGTTTGGTGGAGTTGATATTGAGGGAATACTCTAGTCTGAGTTCCTTGTGTTAAAGCTGTGTGCTGTCTGTCTCCCTCTCTGGTAGGGAGGAGTGGAAGTGTTCTCTTTGTCAGGACCTGGCCGACACCACAGACCCCTACAGTGATGACAGGCACAGGACTATGTGCCTCAGCCTAGCAGACCAGAGGGTAAGATTCACCCCGTTGTGGATTTGAATTTGGATCCTCCTGCTAAGTCGGATAGCATTTAAATTGAGCTTTTGGACCTGTAACGTCTTAGTTTCAATGCTGGCATTAACCAGATCTTTTTCCTTCCTTTGCTAACAGAAATGTGAGCATCTCCTACTCTTTCTAAGGTGTGAGAATGACAGAAACATCCTTTGCAGCACGGCTGAGGTGTGTATGAAAATATATATTAAAAACATGTTATTTTTTTATGATCACTCTGTCCTGGCCAAAATGGCATATTGTAACTCAATGGCATTAGTGATATTTGTAAATAATCTTATCTGTTGCTATTATTTACCACATTTATAATGAGAGCTCTCATACTTTTGTCTCTTCAGCCCCCCTCAGATTCAATATGTCTTGACTCCATACATGGAAGGCTGCTACAACATCGATCACCCCCTTACCGTACCCCCTCCGAGTTTGTCTCTGACGTCTGGGTCCTTTTCGACACCATGTTGATGAACTCAAAGGTTGTCACATCTTTTCAAATGTAATTTTAATGAAAGCGTTTGCTAAACTACCAAATTACCAGAAAATTTACAGAAAAAATACCAGGCAAATTCAATTGAATGTACAAAAAATGTAATCACCCACATCCATTCACCTCTCAATTTTTTTCTCATCTCAAAGGACCAGGAGTTGGTTATCAAGCTACGGGGCAGCTTTCAGATGAAGTTAGGTGAAGTGTTTGGGACAGCTCTCCACCCCTCCCTCCTCAGCCACTCTAACAGCAGCTGGACTGAGACGGGGGAACCAACAGCTGCAGGGACTCTGAAGAGGATGAGGGAGTTGCTGAACATGTTCAATGTGCCTAAAGCTAAGAAACATCACTCCCAGGTCAAAGTTGAAGCAGATGAAAATGAAACAAATACGAAAAAACTGAAAAAAGATGCAGACTGAATAATGGCCATTGAAGTGGAGACTCAGAAATGCTATGTTGTTAGTCAATTATATACAACTGACATTTTACTTTTTTTCATTAAACTAAATACAGAAGGGATTAAGTGTGTGACTTTGTTTTTGGACATTTGTAACAACTATGCAATATACTATGCAATACTGTAGCCTTTTGTACTGTACGATTCTATGTATGCCTGTGTTTCAAACGTACTAAAGTTGGCCTGGATGAAAGGTGCACTGCATGAGCGGACTGCAATGAAAGATTCAACCAGTGACCTTGGTGATGCTGAAACAACCCCACCAGATGGCACCTGAGTAAAAGCTCACTGATCAGGGGTGAACAACTTCTGGCTGTCCTGGAGGGCTGCAGTCCTGATGGTTTTTGATTTTCCCCTAACTGATCAATTAATATCACTGATTCCCCAGAGGTGTACTAACTGTCAATGGTGTGTGCAGTGCACACATTTACTCTCCCAGAGTTAAAGCAGTCTAAAGTGGTTTGGTTAGTGTTTCGCATTTGTCTGATATGTTCTTATTTTCAGTAGGTTTGTGTAACTACTCATGTTAGAGGGGATTTAACAATAGATAAAAAGTAATGAAAAATGTTGAGTGTTAGATTTAAACCAACCTGAAACAGTTATTACAATTATCATAAGAAAACTAGCGGTCATGATCACATAACTGTATGAGCTCTATTATCAACTCAACGTGTAGGCTATACAGTCAGCCTTATCAAATGAATCAGAGTTGTGACTCAGCCCACTTAAACATGCTATCTTCTCATTGGTTCATAAATGGCTCCACCTATCCTCCAGCACTTGCAAACTGTATATATTTATATAGTCACTGTACAGTACCCTATATCAAAATAGCATAATTCCAAGAGCATTTTGAAGCATAATCCAGTCCAAATGGTTGTCCAGGTCAATCCCAGCTCGCACCACTGCAGCAAGACAATTGAGGGAAGTCAGCAAAAACTGGAAGCTAATATCTTATTACTTGGGGCTGAAAATGTTGGGAAATCAGGTAAGAATGTGATCTTGTCTTTGTGCACCTTGCAATGTTCCCAAAGAAAGGTATTTTCAACAGTTAACGACTTATCATGTGCTCCGCCATCCTTCACGCAATGGGCATTCAATGTGAAGCATGAGCAGGAATCTGGAGTATGGACAATACTGTTGATCTGACGGAAGTCCTACCAATTGCATATAGTTAGGGAATTTATTTTCAGTGACAATGTACACAACGTTTGTACAAGCCCTTAAAATACATTTTGATTCAACTGTACACAACTTTGTGTATTTTCCAGCACTCACCGTCCGATTTATTACCAGAAGATTTATTGGCGAGTACGGTGAAATAGGTAAGCTTGCCAAATGCGTGCGTAATGCTGACCATTTTATACATTATGATGTTTTTTTGTTAATTCATGTGTTTCTCTGTCAGAATCAATTTACAGTCATATTGACAAAATTGACGGGAGGGAAATATCCTTCAACATATGGGACTCGCTCTACCCACAGGTAAACACTCTTGGACTACCCAAATGTCGCCACTCATCATTACGCATTGGCCATTGGCAAATGCTTATCATCTAACCATAGTGACCACTCATACGTCATGTTTTTGTGTGTTTTTAGGACAGTGCAATAACAGAGTCCATAAGTGAGAAACAGCTTCAATGGGCAGACGGTGTGATACTGGTATACAGCATCTGCGACCGCTCCAGCTTCGAGGTAGTGTGTCAACAAGTGCAGCGGATCCGCCACGCCAGTAGGAAGATGTCTGCAACTGCGCCCATCATCATTGTTGGAAACAAACGCGATTTGCAGCACCGACGGTCAGTCTCAAGTGAGGAGGGCCGACTCCTTGCTCTCTCGGAAGAGTGCGTATTTTTCGAGATATCCGCAGCTGAAACATACCACGGTGTTTTGCTGGTGTTCCATGGACTGATATATCTTATCAAAGAGTCGAGAGCTCTGCGGAAAGGTGCTGCGGGTATTAAAAGTATAGTGAGAAACATGTCAGTTGTATTCGGGAAGAAACGTGCAGAGTAATCTGCCACAGGAAAGGCGACATTATGCGCAATGGGATTTGAGTAGTCAACATGTAGGTAGGCTACGCCATTGGCCAATGCAGGCTTGGAGGGGCAAGTGAGAAAAATTGTCTATGGCAGGTTGTAGTCCAACAGCAGGTGCGTTCTAACAACTTCAATAGGTTTTGAGAGGGAACTTAATTGGGACAGTTTTCAGAGAGGAGAAAGTGGTTCTCTTGTAGAGTTGAATTGCAGATGGAAGCAGTCATTAAATAATTTCTTATACTTTTTGATGTTGAAAAGTAGGTCTACAGTACTGTAGATAAACTGTATGAGAAATCATGTGCTATGCCATCCTTCACTCAATGGGTATTCAATGTGAAGCATGAGCAGGAATCTGGAGTAGCTGACATCTGACAATACTGTTGATCTGATTGAAGTCCTACCCATTGACAATTGTTAGGGAATTTATTTTCAGTGACAAATGTACACTAAAAGTTTGTAAAATGGTGAAGGCTTGATGTGTGTATAATCAGCAATGCAAAACGGCAAACAATTAAATTGCAGTATTATACTCAATCTGAAAACAAACAACTTAGCAATTATATGTTACAAGTTCTAGCAGACTTGATGCTTATATGTGCTGTGCACACGTTGTTTGAGAAAATTGTAAAAAAAATTAATAATAATAATAATGAATATATTGAAATGTGGATAAAACGATTTAATTTATGTGTAATAAATCTTGGGGAAAAGTTATGTTGTAATTGTAACTTTTATGTAATGCATGAAACAGGAATGGGTTAATCTGGGAAAGTACATGTATGAGCTGAATACTGTACAGTAGATAGGGAAATTACACTTTATTTCACTCTTCATAACCTCAATCCATTTCACCTCAGCAATACAAATGCTATTTCTTTCTTGAAAACAACCAATATTATGTTGCTGCATACTATAGGTCAATCTAAACGTGTCATTTATTATATGTTATGAAATATTACATGTTATGTGATTGTAATAAAGATAAAGACATACACATTTTCTACTGTCTATTTGTTGCTCATTCCTCAATCCAACACATTCAACTTCCTTCCATCATCCATATTTAAGCTAATCAATCCAGATTTTACCTTTAATCATGACAAGCTTTGTTTCTCACGACTACTTAGTGTAACAGAAAACAGAATGCGGCATCAGGTTACCACATAACTTAAGGATAGTTAGGTCTAATATATAATGGGGTACAAGGTGTATAATGTTACATGATGCTCAGTTAGGAAACCAAAACAAATTTGGGTTGGTGTCTGTACATGAAATAGAGCACCTGAATCTTTCAGTTACATACATTGACACATTTGTATTCCCATGGATCTATCACAGACTATGTCAGCTGAACTATGGCCCCCCTAGGTGTACCCACAAACTAAAATCAACTAATAAGTGTTGCACCTGGGCCTGCAAAGGGGGTAACTTCTAGGACACTGGTGACTTCTTAGTGCTCTGTGGTCTCCACCACGTGTATTTCGGCCTCTTCTATATCGGCCTCTTCTGAGTGCATAGGGTTCAGGTACTGCAGGATGGGGTCTAGGAGGACCTCGACAGCCCAGGAGTGGCGACGCACGGCTCTGGTAGAAGGGAGGGCCAGGGTGTCCAACTCCTCCAGGCTGTCCTGCATCTGGCTGCCCCGCCAGACATGGTGTGGGTTGTCTGGGGTTATCCCGGGGGCTGGGGGATTGCCTCCACTGGATGAGCTCCTGTGGGAGCGGGTTGACAGGCTCTTGCGTCTGAGTGGGCTGCCGTCTCCTTCGTCAAAGTA